>NC_141071.1:21240017-21452517 GCF_041138505.1 Cibotium barometz | reverse complement strand
AGATATTTTATTTAAAATTTAAAAAAAATAAAATAAATTATTTTATGCATGAATAAATTTAAATGATAAAAGAAGAATTTTCATCATATTTGGAATTCAATCATTTAAATGAAAAAAGAAGAATTCTTAGTATATTGGAATATTGAATATTTTTATTTAATTTAAAGAGAAATTTTAGATAGATTTAAGTTATGTTAAAAGAGAAATTCCCATGACATTTGGATTGCACTCATTAAATGAGAAAAAGATGAATTTCAAGCTTATTCAAAAAATAGATATTGGTATTTAGTTAAAAGAAAATTTTTATGATATTTAAGAAAAGAAAGATTTGAATTAATTTTAGGTGTCAAAAGATGAATTTTCACCATAATTCTACCTAAGGAATTAAGGTTGAGAAATTAAATGGTAGAAAGAATATCTCTAGATATTTTATTTGGTTAAACCACTAAATTGGTATTTATTCAAAAATAGATGTTTATATGAAGAAAATCCTTGTTAGAACTAAAGCGAATGATATTGGTTAGACTACGAGAGGGACGGACAGTAAACCTACTTGTCCATCTCTCGATCTGAATCAAGCAAAAACTTCGTGACCAATTCCAGTTCCTAAATACAAAGAATAGACCACCGCTGAATTAAACTAGTTTTCCTTTGACCAAATCACCAAGAATCTAGTTGGACAATCAGTCAAATGATGGGTAGATTATCCTGATGAGAGATCAAGGATTCTCATTATGAAATTGGAAATTAAGGAAAAAGGGGTTTTGTGGAACCAATCTCAAACTGAAAATTTTACTTACATAGAACCTATGTTTTCATTTAAAGGACTGTTTTACGTCAGAATGCTGGAGGAAGCATTTGGCATGTGTTTTACTAAGAGGAGGTTTGTTGCAACAGCTGGCGAGGAGTTGTCGAGGGACGTCGGTCGCGGGTGGTCGGGTGGTTGGCTAACCCATGGACCAGTTGGGAAGCTGGATTGGGGGATTCATGCAAAACAATTAAGATACGAGTAGTTACGTTAGTTAGATTAAGTCCTGAGAAGACCCTTGTTCTGTGGGAGGGAATCAGCGGTGGCTGTGCCTCGTTAAAGGAGAAAAAAAGCGATGATTCTATGGACCAAGTACAAGTCTTTTCTTTGATCTGACCATGTGACTTCAGGTTCGATCGGATTAGTTTAACTAGTTAAGACTTTGACTCGTTAGATTAATTCCCCCGTTTTGAAGATTTTCCCATGGCGGAATCACCTGTGCCTTCCGGGCGAGGGAAGTTTTCCGGGCTCGATTTCGGAGGAACCACCGGGCTAGTCTCTTGTCCGGACATCTCCAGGCGAGGCCCCAAGTGTGGATCCCCGCCCCGCACGAGAGGCTAACGCTGCTTTCGCCACCAACGCCCGCACCACGGAGGGGGCAGAGGTCTCACACACACACACAGAGGGCTTGCCAAATTAAAATAGCTCATGTGTTGTACATGAATTAGTCATCATGGACAACAACACATTGAAAATCATGCCAAAGCAAGGTCACAATTATCTACATTTTGGGTGAAAATCTTTGTATTGACACATTTTATGATTCACAAATTTATATGCAATCTCATAACTAGTTCAAGAGCTTCTTTGTAATGCTTTTAAGTTCGAAGCTATCTTTAGAACATAAATTTTAGTGTCAAATCTGGTATGCTTATACTTGGTGGAGCCAAAAGATTGTGATGGAAATCCCATTCTTGTGTTTTAAGATTTTATCTTTGCTCAGTTGAAATTTTTATGGCCTGCATATTAATAAGTGAAAGTGTTATACATGGCTTATGACATGCATGTCTTAAGTTTTTAGCGCAGCTTGTAGTTTTTTGTCAAATTTTATGCATCATGTCAAATGATTTAAGAGAATTTGTTCATGTTATAATTCCCATGAATCACCACTATAATGTTTAAGTTTATAATATTGATATTTCTTCATAATGCATTTATATTTTATTCAAAAAAATATGATATGGGATTCACTTTGCTATCATTTAAAGGCATTTTCGCAAACACACACCCGTGCATGTAGAGAGAGAGAGAGAGAGAGAGAGAGAGAGAGAGAGAGATAGAGAGAGGTATTAACGTCAGTAGAATGCAACACGAGGGCATATACAACCAATGGTGGGACTTGAACTCGGTTGGATCATGGCCTTTATAAGGGCCCTCGCACTAGCCAATATGCCCCACTTGTGGGTGGCAGAAAGTTAGTGCGAGGGTCCTCTTTTATAACGCACACACACTATGAGAGAGAGAGAGAGAGAGAGAGAGAGAGAGAGAGAGAGAGAGAGAGAGAGAGATTGCTAGATTGAAACACCTTGTTATTGTACATGAATTAGTCATCATTGACAAGAACACATGGGAAATCACGCCAAGCAATGCCACAATTGTCTAGATTTTTGGGTGAAAAGCTTTGCATCTACACATTTTATGATGATATACAAATTTATCTACAATCTTGTAGCTAGTGTGGGAGCTTCTTTGTAATGCTTTTAAGTTCTAAACTCTCTTTAGAACATAAACTTAAGTGTCCAATGCTTATACTTGATGGATCCAAAAGATAATGCTAGAAATCCCATTCTTATGTTTTAAGATTTTATCTTCGCTCAATTGAAATTTTTATGGCCTATATGTTAATAAGAGAAAGCTTTATACATGGCTTATGACATGCATGTAGAGAGAGAGAGAGAGAGAGAGAGAGAGAGAGAGAGAGCTCACCGAATTAAAACACCCTATTAGTGTATATGAATTAGTCATCCATCACAACACATTGCAAATGACACCAAGAAAGGCCACAACTATCTACATTTTTTTTAGTGTATATGAATTAGTCATCCATCACATTGCAAATGACACCAAGAAAGGCCACAACTATCTACATTTTTTTTAGTGAAAAGCTTTACATCGGCAAATTTTATGATGCACAAATTTAGCTACAATCTCATAACTAGGGTGGGAGCTTCATTGTAATGCTTTTAAGTTCTAAACTCTCTTTAGAACATAAACTTAAGTGTCTAATGTAGTATGCTTATACTTGCTGGAGCCAAAAGATTGTGTTAGAAACCCTATTCTTATGTTTTAAGATTTTATCATTGTATAATTGAAAATTTTTATGACCTACATGTTAACAAGTGAAAGCTTTATACATGGCTTATGACATGCATGTCCTGAGAGAGAGAGAGAGAGAGAGAGAGAGAGAGAGAGAGAGAGATTGCCAAATTAAAACACCTCATTGATGTACATGAATTAGTTATCATGGATAACACACTGGAAAATCATGCCAAGCAAGGCAACAATTGTTTACATTTTTGGTTGAAAAGCTTGCATTGGCACATTTTATGATGCACAAATTTAGCTACAATCTCATAATTAGTGTGGAAGCTTCTTTCTAATCCTTTTAAGTTCTAAACTCTCTTTACAACGTAAACTTAAGTGTCCTATCTATTACGCTTATACTTGGTGGAGCTAATAGATTGTGTTGGAAACCCCATTCTTGAGTTATAAGATTTTATCTTTGTTTAATTGAAATTTTTTATGGTCTACATGTTAACAACAAGTGAAAGCTTTATACATGGCTCATGACATGCATATCCAAAGTTTTTAGTATAATTTGTAGTTTTTCCAAATTTTATGCATCATGTCAAATGATTAAAGAGAATTTAGCCATATAATAATTCCCATGAATCCTAATATTGCCAATTTGATGCTTAAGTTTCCTAATATTCACGTAATAATTCCCATGAATCCTAATATAGCTTTGACATTTTCTACAAATGTATTTATTTGTATTCTTCTAAAAAATATGATGATGGCTAGACCTTTTTATGTGAAGGCAAACAAGATGCTCCGTCATACATTATCTTCAATATATCTCAAAGCCTATAAAATAAGTCGGTTGATAAATCTTTCATATTATGGTACTATGTCTTGTCAACAAATGTTAAACTCGTCTCTTTTTATACTCCCATAGAGCTATGGCAATGATACCCTCCTCTCTTGCCTTGTCATCCTTTCAATAGATTTCCCATCATTTAAAACAAAATACTTACAAGTGTTTATCTAAAACTGTTACTTTGTGTAGGAATAAGTGATTATGTCAAAGCACTCATGTAATATTTGGGAACAATATGTCATTTTCTTTATACCTTTCTACACCAAAATTCACACATGCATGCACGCACAAATATACATGCATGCACGTCCTGTTTGCACACATGCATGCACGCACAAAATTCACACATGCATGCATGTCGTGTTTGTACGTGTGTGCATACACATGTGTACAAATTGCTTTCAAGAAAGGTCCCCAACTCTCGAGCACTTGCACATACTCACTCTCGAGCACTTACATCGAGAATTCACCACCATCACTTCATACAATCTCATATCAACTTTTGTGCAATAGCATACAACATAACATAGTAAAAAGGAATGGTAACAAGGATGATTTTTGATGGGCTTGGTCACCCTTCAAATTGACACTAGAAAGAATACACGTTTTTCACGATTTACCTTATTTTTTGACAGTCACTCAAAATAAGTGGTTGTATTTTATGGCCAAATACCCAAAAACGAGCATCAGGCCCCAACCTTGAATGTTAGTGTGTATTTATGGTCGATGAAATTTATAATTCAGTTGAAATTTCGAGTCACTCAAAATAAGTGGCTGTATGTTATGGCCAAAATACCCAAAAACGAGCATCAGGCCCCAACCTTGAATGTTAGTTTGTATTTATGGTCGATGAAATTTATAATTCGGTTGAAATTTGACATAGCTTTTATGTTTTATGGACAAAAATTGCACATTTACGTTATAAACCTGATTTCCGACATTTGTCTAATTTGAGTGCACGATTTACCATCATTTTGACTTTTTTTCGAACAGTGGTTTCTTACTGAAAACTATAAAGTGCCGGGAGACCGATACGCTTTGTTTCCCTCTCCTTTCTTTCGAGTCGTTACCTTTTCTTCGTGTGTGCACAGAACCATGGCTGTGGCGCCTCATTCTCTTGCAGCTTGGTCTTTATGGCTACGGCGCGTCCTTCTCTAACAGCTTGATCTTTCCTTTTTAGCCGACAGCTCTTCTGGGAAGCGGGCCATGGGCAGAAGGGCGGATGGCGGTGGTGGAGGGCGGGGGGCAGGCAGTGGATCTGCGGTGCGAGACGCCAGCAAGGTGGGCGTGGCGGTAGCGCTGGGCATTCTGATGGGCATCATCTGGTCCGCCGTCTACCGCCCGGACGGCCTCTTCTCCTCATCCTCCTCTGGCTATGGTACCCAATCTTCGGTACCTCCCCAGATCTCTCTGTTTTCCTATTCTATTTCCTGGCTTTTGTTTTTTCGGGTCTTCTTTGGTGAATTTAGACGCCCGTAACTGTGTTCTGGTGGATTTTTCAGTCAATTTGAGATTGCATCATATGATTTTGTAGGGCTCACATTCTCTTCTCATCATCTAAATGTATGTTTTTTTTTCAGTGGGACGAGGTGTGTTGTGTCTGAGAGAGAGAGAGAGAGAGAGAGAGAGAGATAGAGAGAGAGATGCTCTCCAGCTATGGTGAGAGAGGAGTGTGTGTGTGTGTGTGTGAGAGAGAGAGAGAGAGAGAGAGAGAGAGAGTAGATGCTCTCAGCTATGGTAAGAGAGGGTGTGTGTGTGTGTGTTTGAGAGAGAGAGAGAGAGAAGCCGCTCTCAGCTATGTAAAAACCATGTTGGGTCCCTTTGTAAAATGTTTGTCTGTTACTATCTGTGTGCAGATGTCCTGTGTCTCCACCGACAAAATGCTCTCATTGAAAGCAGATCTTACCTCTTTAAGTGAAGAAAACACTATTCTCAAAGTAAACATCAAGCGCGCCAAGCAAGAAAGAGATGCAGCCCAGAAACAATTGCTCACTCTCGGCCCACCGACAAAGGCTGGGGCACTCGGGACAGTCAAAAGCTTGAGAACAAGCCCCTTGGTGCATCCTGATGAAACTGCCAATCCACAGCTAGCCAAGCTCTTAGCCAGAATAGCTCCAAATAGAGAACTCATAGTTGGGATCGCAAACAACAATGTCAGAGAGATGGTAAGAGTATGGTTTTCAAGCATCAAAAGAGCAGGCATCACCAATTACCTTCTTGTCTCTCTGGATGATGAGATTGCAGAGTTTTGCCGATCAAACCAAGTGCCGTTTTACCGAAGGGATGCCACCATATCAGCTGCTCAGAAAGGAACTGGGAATAACCATGCCATCTCGGGCCTTAAATTCCATCTCCTGAGAGAGTTTCTGGTGCTGGGCTACAGTGTATTGCTCTCAGATGTTGATATTCTCTACTTTCAGAACCCTTTCTTGCACCTTTATAGAGATTGTGATGTAGAAGCGATGACTGATGGGTTCACGAATCAAACAGCTTATGGTTATGATGATGTGAAAGATGATCCAAAAATGGGTTGGTCAAGGTATGCCCATACAATGAGGATTTGGGTGTTCAACTCAGGGTTCTTCTACATCAGACCGACTATTGCCTCGATTGAATTGCTCGATCGTGTGACCACCCGGCTCGCTAAAGAGAAAGCTTGGGACCAAGCAGTTTTCAATGAGGAACTCTTCTTCCCTTCTCACCCTGGCTATGAAGGGCTCCATGCCTCAACGAGAGTTATGGATTATTACCTCTTTATGAACAGTAAGGTCATGTTCACTCAAGTTAGGAACGACCCTATTTTTGACAAATTTTTACCAGTAGCCCTGCATGTGAACTACCATCCGGACAAGTTCGACCGGTTGTTGGCTCTTGTTGACTACTACATCAATGGAAAAAAGGATGCATTGAAGAGATTTCCTGATGGATCAGAGTGGAGGTGAGCAAGGAGATACCACATTTTGTTGTTAGTGCTTTTGACTCAAGCAGGCATGGGTATAACAGTCCATTGGTTTCAACAATAGCTGGGAAAATTTTGTTTTTTGATTAGTGAACTGTTCAAAAGGTGATCTTAAGAGAATTTAATCTTGAAGGTGAACGATGCACTCTTAAGAGAATTTAAGGCAGTTTTGCAACCCAATTTGATAAGGTGGCATTTGCCTAAATAGTTCTGAAGTTTCATCTTTGCATTCATGGGTTCATAAACTCATTTTTGGATTCATGCTTGTACTTGGCAATCATTCGTGCGTTGTCGATTATGGATGTGGGATGTGGTCAGGGCCATCATTAATGTGTGTGTGTGTGTGGAGGCAGGGGGAGGGTGGGTGAAGCCAAAAGAGAACAACAAAATGCATTCTGGGTGGAGAACTTTCATCTTCTTGGTGTTTTGGGAAATTTGTTTGGCAGGATTGTCCACTTAATGCATTATTGTATGCCATCGCGCGACTCACCCAATGCTCCTTTATATGAAAAATTTGAAACAAGATGGGCAGCTACATGTCCTCTCCATGGTGGATGCATCGCGCACAATTTGTGACGCAAGCATATGCTGATAACTCTTTCTTTTTTTCCAAGAATACAAAGGTTGATGTAAGGACTCTCATGAAAGCACTATCCCTCTATGGTTTGGTTGTACGATTACATGTGAATTTTTAAAATCAAAGTTGCTTTTTTGTAAAATTATGATTACGTCAAATCTTGCCACCAAATGAGATAGTCAGGCATTTGGGTTATCCTATTGGTTGGGAGTTGTCTTTGAATGATAAGACTCAAAGGGTGATGGGAAAATTGCACTCTAAAATAAAATATTAGAAATTATCTACATGGTCTTTATATGTGATTGCGCATAGTACATTCAATAATAGTGGCATATGTCTAGTTTTATTTTCCACTGCTATCTTGGTCATGCAAACAAATTGACAATTTCATAATTAAAGTAATGGAAAGCTTATGGAAACCAAAGCAGATAGAAAAGGGGTACGTTTGGTAAGGCAAGAGCTTATATATTTGCTTAAAATGCATGGTGGGCTCAATGATCTTAATATTCCTTATCATATAGTGGCAAGGAAGGCTACTCTTCTATCTATACCTATAGATCAAGTCAAGCCATGCACATGCAAGTTGGGAGCTATGTGGACTAACATGCGAACATATGCATATAGACATTGGATTATTAATTATGATGATATAGTCTTTGGATATTTGCATGGTTGTATTCCAGGCTCTCCATATTTGACTGCTCCCATTCGAGATTGGCAAGCTATACTATGTCATTTACAATGGTTTGGTAGGCCTCTAAATTGAGGTAACTCAATCTTATTGTAGAGTATTCATTGGAGTAGGGTATTTGATTGACCACTTGCTTTGTCTCAACCAAGGAAGGTATACAATCTGTCTACATTGGGGATTCGTCACATACGTGACATCGTGGATGAAAATGGTTATGTTTTCACTTTTCCAAGTGTAGTTAGACAATGTAATTTGGCGATGCATCACAAGCCAATTCGAAGAGTCGTTTTGGAAATGATGTAGCCGTTTCAACCAGTTCCAATGCTTGAGGAATCAGAGAGACTTCAAGATTGGTGTTTTGATAGGCAGCTTCCGGGATATACTCCTATGCCTTCTACCCAATTGTCTATAGCCAAGGCTTATATGCTACTCTTACCGCTTCCATGGATTGAGAATCATGCAAATCGTCTTCGGCATATGTCAAAATATCTTGTTTGGTGAAAACTATATTGAAAAGAATTTGGAAGAGTGGATTGCTTCTCAAGCAAATACTGTTTCTATGGAAATGTCTAGTTGGGGTATTCCCAATTGGATCTCTTTTGGCATGAAGACATATTGCCACTGCATCCTGTAGGTGGTGCTCCCGTCTTACAGAGACAATGGCTCACCTTCTTTGGTATTGCTCTCACTCTCGGGATTTTCTTGATGATTTGTTTGGACACCTCTAGGCTCATTTTCTTGGGAGGCATTTTCGACGATGTTCTGGCTTTTTGGTTGCCTTTCTCCTTCGCTACCAAATTATACAGACTACCTTGATTGGACTAGATTATTCTTGGCATTGTGGACTATCTACCATGCTCGAAATCAGTTGCTCTTCTTTGGAGATTATGTTCAGCTCTTTGCTTACTTCCGGAGAGCCCTTTTACAATCCCTCCGAGATTCTCATGAAATTGGAGGCCTTTCCTTCCAGCAACCACTGTTTTTAAACTGAGGAGTAGCTGCCCCACATTGGGATAGCTATGATGTATATTTCTTTTCCCTAATGAGACAGTGGTTTCACTAAAAAAGTGTGTGCTGTGTGTGTGTGTGTGTGTGTGGAGGCCCAATGTCCATTAACCTACCCATTTTCGTGTTCATATCTTTGTACTTGGAAAATCATTTATACTCTTGTTGGTTAAGAAGGCTGTTGATGATGATTAGCTTCTAGTGTGTGTGTGATGTATATTTAGAAGATAAATAGTAAGTACCCAACTATAATTTTAAATTACCCTCATGTGTTGATGGTATGGTACCCTTGTGGTGGCTAAATATGGGCCCTAAATCTTCTTTTTCATATTAATTAATTAACATGAGTGAATCGACATTAGCAAACATGGGGATCCAACCTTGGCATAGGAAGTATAACCAAAAACAAATCCAAGCTTAGCGAAGGGAATATAACCCAAAAAAAGAACGAAATAGTAATGTCAAGATTTTTAGAGAAGTTTTTGTTGATAACCATTTTTAAAGCAGGACAAGTATACGACCATTATCCTATATGTGGATGACATGGGGAACCATGAAGAGAAGATCCGGCAAAGATAGAAGTTGTTGAGTTCAGAGTTTGAAATGACAGACCTTGAGCTTATGCATTTCTATTTGGGGATTGGAGTTTTGACAAGAGTCAGATAGAATCTTTATTTCTCAACAAAATTATGAATGAGAAATTCTAAAGGCATTTGGCATGGCTAAGTGCAAGTTAGTGGTGGTTATTCCCATGGAGGTTTATGCAAAGCTTCCTATGGAAGATACTTTTTTGCTTGTGGATATGGAGTACAAGAAGAAGTTGGTGGAGAGTTTGATCTTTCTATGCAATACATGACATGACATTAGTTTTGCAGTTAGTGTCCTTAGTAGGTTCTCAAATCAACTCGAGAAAACCACAAGAAGGCAGGGATGCAGATGTTAAAGTATATCCATTGGGTATGACATGACCTACAAATCGGGCAATTTCTTGAATGGATTTTGTGACTCAGATAGCAAAAAAAATGTTTTTGGTTATTGAGTGTAGAATTACATCTTTGATTAGCAACAAGAAGCAGCCCTACAGTGGCACTTTCTTCTATAAAGGCTGAGGTAGCATGCTTTTCTTCATGTGAAGCAACTTGGTTGAGAAGGATCTTTATAGACATGGGTGTTACTCAAAAGGCAGCGATAATCTTGGTGTGCTACAATCACAGTTTCATGGCGATTGCCAAGAACTCGATATTTCATGCTCACATATGAAGCATATTGAGATACAATATCATTATGTACATGAGCTTATCATGGATAGAGAGGCAGAGCTTGTTTATTGTCCAACAACAAAGAATTGTGAAGATATGTTCATAAAGGCTCTTGAGAGAGATTTGCTAGAGCACCATCTTTATCAACTTGGCGTTGGACCAAAGAGATAGTTTACCTAAGGGGAGATGTAGGAAAAGCATTTTCTCAATGCTCCACCATCGTGTTGTTATTAGGGGTGAGAGATGTGCTCCCCCTACATAAGGAGTAGTCATTGTGGTGGAGCACGTGGGCACCCGATAGTTCCCAGTTTAGACACTGGGTATAGTGGCCAAATAGATAGGAGATGGCTTATATAGACTTGGCTCTTTGCTACCAAGTAGGATGCATTCTTATGCAAATTATGTGGCCGTATGAGTGAGTGTTGAACAACAAATCATCTCAAGTTACAAAGCTCCTTTGAGGGTCTAGACAGTCTTACATGGCTATGGGAGTTGCTCTTAGTCTGTATTGTATTCTAATACGGTCCCATTCATATGATATGGTTGGTCGGCCATTTTGGATCACGTCATGGTTGGCCACCAACATGGCTGACCTACGTCCATGCCGACCCAAGATACTCTCTATAGACTAGTTTGGTAGCCTTAATTTATCATCAAGTTCATTATGTTCAAGCACTCTTGTAAGCTAGACACCCTCTTTGTCTAGAGTTTGTCTTGATCACCATTATAACTCCTTAATCAGAATACATATCTGGGTGACTGCCATCACTTTGTAATCAAAGTATATTGTTGACTCTCTCTAATACAATTCAGTGCTTTGTATTGTGTTGATCTTGCTTTCGCTATTGTGTATCCTTACATAATTTAGCAAGATTTAATCAAATTATTGTACTTTCTCTATTGTGTATTCTTACATAATTTAGCAATATTTAATCAAATTATTAAAAAATAAAAACATCTCATACTTGGCTCAGTTGACTCATAGACTAAGATACATCTATATAGATTAATAATGCACCAGTTGAGAAAGTACACATCTCACAAAAAACTTGGAAAATCATATATACATCTAGATAAAGTAACAATCTACCATAGTTGAAAAATCATAAATACATCTATATAGAGTAATAATGCACTAGTTGAGAAAGTACATGACTCACAAACTTGGAAAATCATAGATACATCTAGATAGAGTAACAATGTACCATAGTTGAAAAATCATATAGAGTAACAATGCTCCACAGTTGAAAAAGTACATGTAACCCCGCTCAAGCTAATGTGATTCTATCCATGTGAACTCTAGAGCTAGAGTAATTCAACTAGTACTAAACAACCTCTCATATATATAAAAGCTTATTCCTAAATACCAAATGTCCATCTCAATGACTCTAAGGCCTAATTCCACATGTGAACCTACAATGTGCTAGAAAGGATGCTTTGTTATATGCTCAATCTATGTATACATAGAGGAGAAACCCAACAACAATTGAATTGAATGGAGTTTACAAATGGAAAAGCCTATGTGAGAGTCTAAGTTTTCCTTTGGAAAATTATGATGGGGTAGGCAACTTGGGTTATAGGTGAAGGTCAAACAAGGAGGACTAAGATCTATATTGTCTCAAGTGAGTAGGTGGGCCATGACTATATAGGGAGCTAGAATTGATTAGTCTCATTGGCTCTTGGACACTATATTGGGAATTCTTAGGTTTTACCATCTTGTGGGAGATTTGATGTGTAATAAGCCTAATGTAGAGTCAATTTTTAGTCCACTAATCGCAACTCTTCTAGCTATTCTCACTATAGGGTACATGTAGTGCATTATTAATATCTATGTTTCTTCACCAAAAATGCATTATTATATGTTAGTGTAGTGTGAATATGGATTTATTGTAAGAGAATACAACTTGCACAATATGAAGTGAGACATTTCACAACACAAAACTTTAAAACTCAAACTGCACAATAACACAGAGATAGACAAGAATATTGCATTATTGAAGTGCTACCATAGTAGATGGAAAATCCCCACACTTGTGTGAACTTCAATGGTGATTGATCTGGAACAGCTAAGATGAAGGCTGTATGCTAGTAGATTCTAGGGAGGAGTAAACTTATAGTGTGGTGAATGGCCGTGTATCTATATAGACATGTATATGATGCAGAGCAGTAACTGATATGACCACACAGGTCTGCAGTCATAGTCGGTGCCACTGTCCGCACGGGAGACTCGACCCACAAAGATACACTAGTAACTATGTTGCAGTTTCCCCACCTTCCACACGACCATCTAGACTCATGTTGGGCCCCATTTGGGGAATGCAATGTTAGGAAGGGTGTCCAAGAGTAACGTCTACTTACTCCATGTGTGGACCATTATGAGATGATGATCTAGTGTAGCATGTAGCCTATTTGGCAATGTGTCAAATCTAATCCAAGTCATCTCTAAACCATCTAGCTTAATAGACCACCTTCTCATGTGAATATGGGGATGTCGGGCGTCGGGCTGTTCAACCATAATGGCTACTCATAATAATGGGGGTCGTACAAACATGAGCTAGCTGGTGCCTAGATAATAACACCCCCCCTCAAGGTGAACTACCTTTGTGGTCCGATGCGCCGAGTCGATGAAGATGACACGCTTTATCTGATCCCTACTAAGAGCCTTTGTGAAGATGTCTACACAGTTCTCTCTCATCGACTCTCATCGAGTAGTAGATCCCACTTGGCCTCCCTAAACATGATGAGCTCATGCATGAAATGATAATGAATCTCAATGTGTTTTGTGTAAGCATAAAACATATAGGATTCTGGATAATGGTGCAACTTTGGTTGTCACATTGAGGCATTATAGGTTGCTCCTGCACCACTCCCATATCCTGTAAAATTCTCCTCAGCCACACTGCTTCTTCCAAAGCATGCAGCTTTATCCTCAGCTACTCAACCTCTATCAATGAGAGTGCATCAGTGGGTTATTTCTTATTGATCCAAGAAATGCATCCCAAACTAAGAGAAAAACAATACCCATTTACTAAGCACTTGGTGTCAGAGTCACCCGCCCAATCTGAGTCACAAAAGCCACTGAGGGGCTTGCCCATAGCATAGGTGATGTCATACTCCTGATTACCTTGGATGTATCGCAACACTTATATACATATGCTTTCCAATTATTCTCTTGAGGCTTATTGGAGAACTTGCTTAAAACAACAACATCAAAACTAATGTATGGTCTATTATTACACAAGAAGATAAGAGTACCAACCAATTTCTTGTATAAGGTCTCATCCACAAGGTCCGAGGTGTCTTTGATTGATAACTTCAGATCAACCTCCATTGGAATGCCAATTGCCTTACATTTAGTCATGCCAAATGCCTTGAGTATCTCACTTGCATATTTCTACTAAGAGATGAAAATGTTATCTGTCTTCTACCAGACCTCAATCCCCAAATAATAATGCACGAGCCCCAAGATCTATCAATGTAAAATGTGCTTAGAATTTGCACTAAGCATCGATTGTGTTGGCGAGAGATCTTTTTTTGGTGGCGATCTCCTATTAAGATGAGGTCACCTACATAGAAAACAATGACCATATACTTCCCTTGCTCACAAAAGACATATAAAGTTACATTTGAAGGGTTACGTAAGAGACCAATGCTCAAAAAGTTGCATCCCCTATTAAGATGAGGTCACCTACATAGAAAACAATGACCATATACTTCCCTTGCTCACAAAAGACATATAAAGTTGCATCTGAAGGGTTGCGTAAGAGACCAATGCTCAAAAAGTAAGCATCAATCCTTTGGTACCATGGTTGTGGGGCATGTTTTGGCTCATAGAGTGCCTTCTATAACCTATAAACTTTTCTTTTGGAATTAGGAACTACGAACCCAGGTTGTTGTTCCATGTTTACCTCCTCCTTGTTGATGTTCCCATTTTGAGGAGGATAGCAAATTTTACATCCATTTAGAGAATAGGCCACCATCCCCCTTAAGCAGCCAATGTAAGAATGGTGGAGACTGTGGTAAACATGGCTATAGGAACATAAGTTTCGTGAAAGTCAATACCTTCAACTTGTGCAAAACCTTTGGCATGATCAGCCATGCCTTGTACTTTTTCAAAGTACCATCAAATCTATATTTTTGCTTTGTAAACCCACATAGTGTACGAATTACCTTATGACTTGGAGGACAATGTATAAGGTTGCAAGTGTGGTTTTTAAGGATGGAGTCATGTTCTTCTTGCATGGCCATCCACTTCAGATCCCCTTGTGCTTTAGCAAAGGCAATAGGCTCTTGAATCTTGAGAACCTTCTCTGTCATAAGAGAAAAATTCACAAGATTCTCCCAAGCCTTTCTTTGCTTCTCCTAACCTTAAGGATCTACAAACATCTTGAGGTACGTCTTGGCCAGATGTTTATAGGATAGAAAACTCAAGCCTTATAAGCTAGAGAGAAGGAGAATGCAAGGGTCATGTGCTGGTTTGCACCTCAAGCCACTCTTGGTAGAGTAACTCTCTCTTATGGAGAGAGTAGGGTCTATAAGAATATGGCACAGCGGAAAGAGATAGCAAGACAAAACACAATAGACAATGCAATAGATACACAATGGAGAGAATTTAAAATTTTGATTGTACCAAAGAGGTACAAGTGATGGTGTTGTCCACCCGTGCGCTCTCAAACAAGTAGAGCTTAGATGGCGATCTAGACAGACTCTCTGGATGGAGAATGTATGAAGTGTAGAAGAAGGAGGTGGATATTCATAAGCATTGGATACCTTAGCTCATGCAACCATGTCCATATATAGTACTGTAGGTGGTGTGGTAGACACATATACAACGAGGGTGGTTACACTGTATAGACACGGTCAAGCCCGCGTACCAAGAACGCGGCCCACTGACCATCGCCCACTAATGATGGACCTGGTATCCGAGGAAATATTCCTCGGAACCCAACTAACACTCGTACGAACCCCTGCTAACTATCATCAATGGCCACAATAATGACCCCATCGACGTCTAAGTCGGGGTTCCCAACACTAAAGACATATGCACCATGGCTACTCCTCATAATGGGGGCCTAACAAATGTGCATTATACATCAAAGTGAGATAGATGCTGAGAGGCGGGCATTGAGTGTATACTAACAGGGTGCTCAACCTTGCCTCCTTGTTGTCACCACCCACAAAGGAGCTTTGCAAATGGGTGGGGAGCAAAGAGAGAGAGAGAGAGCTATGGAAAGCTCAACCTCTACTTCGATGCCACAGTGAGTAAAGGCATGAGAGAGTAGACAAAAGAAGGAGAGAGGGAGAAGAGAGCTTACATAAACATCATCCCTCACTCACCCACACAAGCCCTAAGCAAGTATGCATAAACACCATCACTCACCCACACAATCTCTAAGTAAGCATGCAACAAAGAAGAAGAGAAAAGCATACAAGAAACTCAATTGCAAGAGCAAGAAGACAAACTAAATTGTGAGAATGAGATTATGTATTTTCTCATTAGTCAAGATGTCTTATATACAATACTTATTTGTATGATGCCCGACTGCCTAGCTAATGTTTAAGGGCCCAATAAGCTAGTCTAGGCTGATTTTCTAGCCTAAATATATATCACCAGCATTACACAAGTCATAAGCTAGTCTAGGCTAATTTCATAGCCTAAATGTATACTACCAACATTACACAAGTCATAAGTGTGGTGTTTGACTATCATTCAGCATTACACAAGTCATAAGCATGGTGTTTCAGCATTACACAAGTCATAAGCTCGGAGATTTCCCATAATCCTTTTACATAAAGTGCATTGCACGGTACAAAAGTATGGCTTGAAGAAGCTGCCACGCGTGGAGTAATGTTAGCCGATGTGGTTTAACATTCCTCTCTTCCTAATCACGGTTCAGTCCTTAGAGAATTGACGGTGAAGTTCCATGGAAGGTTCGTGGGAGAATCTTTTGAAGTTTTAGTAGAAATCAAAGCAAGACTTTGTGTAGTGGGTGATTCAATGGTGGTTTCTATGGAAGGAAGTTTCAAACATATCCTCGAGAGTGAGCATGCACCAACCTTACATCCACTATACTCGCTTGTAGTAGTCGAGTATTTAGGAAAGTGTGGGACCCTTTTGTTGTTGTTGAAGGCCATCTTTGTCAAGTGCATGCCAGTCTAGAAATTCCACCAAAAGTATAATGATGAGCTTAAAAAAGAAGGTGGTGGTGGCCACACAATATCTAGGATTGACGAGTCTATAAATTCCACTAAAAGTATAATGATGAGCCTGAAAAAGCAGATGGTGGCCACCATAGCTAGGTCTAGCACAGCATCGTAATCCTAGATGAAATTGCGCATTTTACAAAGTATCTATTCTTCATGGAGGACAAGGGGTGGTCGAGGCTAAGGTATCCATGACAGTTAAATTGCAGCTTGGTATTCTTGCACATTGTACGAAGTATCCATTCTTCATGGAGGACAAGGGGTGTTCGAGGCATGGGGAAGTTAAGCTGAAGCTTGGAATTCTTCTCACGAGGTGAACTGAGAACAATTGGTGATTGAGAATAGTCTTTTCCGATGATGGAACATAATCGTCGTAACCAATTGCTTATCAGGGTGGGGTTCAGGACTACTTTTATCGGTCTTGACCTCTTGCTCAAAAAGGTCCCAAGCCCATCTACGTTTTATTGGAAAGTAAAGTGAGCTGATCCTGAGATACCATGGGGTATAACAATACTGGGCTAATTCTTCTCCAGCGCCTCCTTATTAAAAAAGGTCCAAGGCCCATCTACATTCTATTGGAAAGTAAAGTGAGCTGATCCTGAGATACCATGGGGTATAACAATACTCCTTCCAACATCTGGCCTCCTTCAGAAGATACGAACGCTACCACACAAGTTGCTCGCCCAATAAGATCATGTGTGATTAGGGTTACACTAGTCTGTGGTCGCTTGTATCCTCCCCTGTCCTGCTTGTGATAAGATTATGATCACTACTGGAACTTCTGCTCCATATAAAACTTGATAAGGCTAATGTCAAGGTGATCAATGATCCTGTTAGTGTCTAGGGTAGGGTTTGGGAATTGCCTTTGGTCTAATATTTTGAGTTCTCAGTCAATATCTATCCTATCAAGAGGATCACGCCAGTTGAATGGGAAGTTAGAAGGGTGCATCTATTGTTCCTCGAGAGATGAGCAAGGGTTATGAGGATCTCGCCTTCTTCCAAAACCTATGAGTGGTGGAAAAAAGGGGTGGTTGGCATGTAAGGTTGAGGCTTTGGTTAGTCCATTGAGTATGTCCTTGAGAGAGGTTGGTGGTGGGTTCGACTTGGGAGGTGATGGGGGTGACAATGCAGGTGGGGATATCCAAGGAGGAGTGGCAGGTGGTGAAGTGAAGGCAAGGAGAGGTGTGGTTGAGGTAGAGGGGTGGTCAAGAGGGAAAGGAATTGAGGCTTGTTCTTTCTCTTTCCCTTTGGGTTGAGGGGCCCAAAGTAGGTGCGGTGGAAGAGGGGCCTCCTGATGGGGTGAAGGGCCCAAGGTAAGTTCGGACCACTTGCTTCTCCTACTTGGGGGCCTTTTTTGGAGAGGCCTTTGTTACCAAATGCATCATCATTGGTCATTGTCCTTGGTAGTGTCCGTGGTGTCCTCTTCTTCACATCCTTGACTTCAAGTGTAGGTTTCATGGACTGAAAAAATTACAAGGCCTCAAATGATTCCTCATCAAATGTCTTGGGGGGGTAAGCCACATGGACCATGTTAAAGACATAGCTACAGCTACTTCTAGATGCTATGGTATAGTACAACGATTCCAATGAGGGTATAAGTAGTGCTTGCCTCAGTAGTGAGATGGTGATAGGTTTTGTCAACGGTATGCCACAACCATGTGTGTGCATCCACTAGATTTCCCAACTAATGATGTCGATGGAGGCAAGGTATGGGCATACTTTGTGGGATAAGAGTTTGATGAAATCCCCCTCATCAAGGCGATCGAAGAAGTTAAGGATGTGGCACCAGGATTGGAGGTTTAGGCAAAGGACATGGTGAGGAAAGTTAAAGGTGGTGGAGGGCTCAACGAGGGTGATGTGGGAGGCATAAAGGAACTTGAAGAGGATGGTGGAGAAGGTTATGGTGGGGATCTCCTCGTCAAGGTAAATGTTGTGTTGGAGGAGGTTGAGTTGGAGGGTGTGGTGTTGCAACTCGAGGTGAGGGTGGTTGGGGAGGGACGGAAAGGTTCGGGAGGTGAGTGGCTACATCCATCAAGTGTCCACCTTCTTGGTGGACACTACCAATCATTTGCTTAGGTTGGGGTCCTTCCTTAAGCTCTGATAAAAGTCTCTCAAGCTGAGAAATGGTTGCATCCTTGGCATCTAGTGCCCTTCGAAAATCCTTGGTTGCAGCGCTCAAACATCTAACTGTGGACTTCATCCATGAGCTATTGGCAATCATGGTTTCAACTCTTTGAAGTGCAGTGGTGGTGCAGGTGAGATCCCCTTTGACCTATGTGTTAAGGAGTTCTAGCTTGCATTACAGGCAGGTGATCTTGGAGTTGCCTCCTCTAAGGCCTAGATCTGTAATTTATCAATGATGGCAATGGCTACATTCTTCTAGGTCTTCAGTTTGGGGAGGTTGGCGTGCAGTGCCAAGAGGAGGGCTTGCTACACCGCATCCATTTTCTCCTTCTATAAATCCATATAGGCTCTCATCATGTTTCCTAGTCAGATTCTAGAGAAGTGAGGAGAAGGTAGCTACGAAATTTGGAAGGCAGCCCTATGAGTGGAAAAGCTCTTGTGAAAAGCTTTCAATCAAGGATAGGTTGCCTTCTTGGATCCAGCAGTGCACCTTCGTGATGTTATATGCCTCGTAAGATGTGAAAAAGGGCCCGCTTACTACTCTCCTAGCACTTTTGGGGATGCTATGGGATGTGCCACTAAATGGGGCAACCTCAATTTGGTTGCCGTTGATTGGCACTTGGGCCAACACGGCTGTCAGCCTGGTGTTGAGAAACAGGGATTAATCTCTCCTAATGAAAAGATAGTTGCTTAATCAAACACTAAAATCACAACATTAATCTAAGGTGGATAGAAATGAAGAGAACTACACGAGTGTGTGCTAATTGAAATAAGACTCAAGTTCAGTTAGGTTACAAGATTGAAACTTATAGTCATAGAAAGACTTTAGATATGCTTCTACTTCCATTGCTTGAAATGACCCCCTTTTATATGAGTGAGTATAACATTGGCTTTGTTAGCTCGTGTGGGATAATTCAACTTTGCTCATGTTGCTTCTTGCTGGACAATGTCTTCTTTGGCTTACTCAACTCACTCCCTAATACCAACTCCGATGCTCAATGGCACTACATTTCTCAACACCCTCCCCTTGGTGCCATATCTTTTAGGCTATTACAAGGTGATCAGATGCAAGGTTTACAAATACTTCAGCCCCCCTTTTAGTGTAGGTGGTAGGTGGTAGGTGGATTAACATTTGAACTTGGACATGGAACATTTCCCCCCTGGGTGCTTGCTTAGCTACTCTCAAGTGGTCGTGGGAGTGTACGTTTGCATCACTTCCCCTAGGTTCTCTTTTGGCTACTTATTATAAGTGGTAAAGTGTGCTTATAATAAAGACATAGACTTGCCTACTCATTTGGTGGCTTACAACATATGAATTGATTAGGTTAGGGTAGTGATTGGTTCTTACTTCATTACTTGCACATGCTTGTTATTTGTGATTTTTTCTTCCTTTCTTTGATGTCGATGACGTCTTCTTGTTCTTTTCAGCTCCTTGGCTCTTGGTCTTTACTCCTTGGCAGCTTCTTTGATGTGGACTAGATGTTCCTTATTGTTGCATAATTCTTTGTACTTGAACTCCTTATCTACCTTTGATGCATTATGTGTGGAATGTGGTCATCTCATGCACTTGTGCTTTAGGCATACTTAGGCTAGATGTGTATGCACCTTTGCTTTGATTATGCACACATACACTCGCATACTTATTTGGTTGTGGCATTTTTACAAAAAATGGTCTCTTCTTTTTCACCCACAAAAATAACTTCATGGATGCTTGCTCATACTCATGGCTTACAATTTTTTGGTGAAAAATATTTTGTTGATGACGTAGAAGTCAATGTAGACTCAATTGATAATGCCCAATTTGGAGAATGTTCCATCAATAGTGCAATCATTAATACAATGTTTTGGTATATAATCTGTGTTAGTGTGTTTTTTGAGTTAGGCATCTGAACAACCCTTATTAGATGTATGTATGTACACACACACACACACACACACACATATATATATATATACATACATACACATATATATATATATACACACACATATATATATATACACACACATACACACACATACACACACATATATATATGGCACCAAGGCTAAGGTTTTAAAACCTTATCTTGGATCATCGATTTCAACCACACATAAGAAAACAAATGGCTCGTTACTCTTGCTGTGCTGCTACAGGGTCGTCGTCACCCGATGAGCTTTGAAGATGGTTGCCTCTCTCTCTTAGTGACATTGTTGCCTGCAATGCGTGGCCTTGTGCTATCGCAGATGCCCTTTCTTTTGTTGTTTCCTTTGCTGATGCTCTACCTGACTGTCTAAGCACTGCTTGCGCCTGGTTTGCTGCTATGCCACTTGATACCGTGTCTTTTCTTGCATCACTTATGCTTGCTTGTACCACTGCTTTAGACTTGCTTGCTATGCTATATTTGCTTGCTCACAAATGAGTTGTGTGCTGCTCTGCAAAGCCGCTATATGTGCCTATTGCCCTCTAGCGCACCGTTGTAGATCTGTACTTTTTTTTCTTTCTTATTGATGCAAGCCTGCTTGCCTTACTTAGCTATCCACAGTGATCTGTCCACAACAGCTTCTTACTATGGCCTTCTACTACTCTTTTTTGAACAGACAAGAAGAACAAGAAATCTATCCCTTCTCTTGCAATAATGCACACCAAATCTCCCTTTTTGAGAATGTAAAGTGTGATAAAGGACTATGAACTAAAGAGACCAACACAATAACCCTAGTGAAAGAGATTAGTGCTAATGATATATAAAATACTAAACTAAGCTAAGAGAGCTAGACTTAAGCTCTAATACCATGTAGAGAAACATAGATCGAGCTCTCATAGTGAAAAGATAACTGCTTAATCAAACACTAATCACAACAAGAAAACTCATGAGTGTGTGCTAATTGAAATTAGACTCAAGCTCACTTAGGTTTCAAGATTGAAACTTGTTATCATAGAAATATTTGAGATGTGCTTCTACTTCCATACTTGAAATGACCCCCTTTTACATAGGTGAGTACAACATTGGCTTTGTTAGCTCATGCAAGATAATTCAACTTTGCTCATGTGGCTTCTTATTGGGACAATGTCATCTTTGGCTTACTAAATGCACTCCCTACCAACTCTTGTGCTCAATGGCACCACATTTCTCAACACTTGATGGGGGTATCCATGAGATTTGTCTCTAAAAAATGTGCAAAAGTATGGCTCACAATGGCCTTTTGGTCTAGTTTCTACTTCTTATGGTTTGGAGAGTTAGTAGTGGGGAAAGGAGTGATTGGGGTGGGGTGTGGAGGATGCTTGCTTAGGGTGGCAATGCTTTGGTAGCTATAAGGTTCAGGGAGCTCCTCCCAGCTTGCAGTGTAGTAGAGGACTGTGGTCAAGATCATAGTGGTCCCAAATTTACTAGCTAGGTTGGGATAGATACTTTGGAGCTCATGATGAAAGTGCAATGGTTTTCAACCATCCAAAATCTCATTCTTATCTACAATGGAGTGTGTGGAGGGAGGCGGCCAGAATTGAAGGGAAGAATTCTCTCTCTCTCTCTCTCTCCGTAGCACACACCAAAGCGAATCTGCAGAGCAGGTAAGCAATTTTCGTTTTTCTTTTGCCGTTCAAGCTTGTCTACAAAAAACGATTTCGTTTTGGTGGAGGAGAGACTGTAGAGTAACTAGCATCGGCCTGTAGAGACTGTAGAGTAACTAGCATCGGCCTGTCCACTGTGTGGGGGGGGAGGCGAAGACCAGCCCCATGACCTCTTAACGGCTGTGTAGAGAGAGGTCGCCTGCTGGAGCATTGTGTCGTTTGAGGGGGGCGAAGACCACCCGTAGCATTGCGTGCGTTGTTGTGCAAAGGGCGCCCAACCAGGTGGCCAGCCCTTAGACGGCCAACCAGGCATAGCCAGGCCAGCGCGGCTAGCCAGACGGCGGCCAGCCAACTAGCAACGCGACGACGGCTAGCCAAATGGCGGCCATCTAAAAAACCAGCAGAGCAGCCGACGAACCGCCAACAACCAATATATATATATATATATATATATTCATATTTTCATTATTCATTTTTAATAAAATTAAAAATGAAAGTAAATTCACACGGATCTTCTCTCCCGGCAACAAAACAGAGGGATCAGACGAGGGATAATTCGAGTGTTTCACGCATAACTTCCCGAGCAAATTAAATTTTTTATGAGTTACAGGTATTTTTCTCTTGGATCGGAGCATCCCGGAGTAGCGACGCTTGTAGAGGCTTTTAGCGCAACACAAATCGACAGGCGATCGTAAAGGGGGGTGACTATTCTCTCTACACCACTGCTCATTTTATTAGCATTTTTTTTTGTAATTTTCGAGTTCTCGCATTATTTTTTGCAAGAATTAAAGATGTCTGCTAGGCGTAGTGTGTCCCCACCGCCTTCTACTTCTCTAGGGTTTTCAGGTCTCTTGTCCTCGGTCGCAGGTTTGACCCCGACCGAATTGTCAGGCCGTACACGCCTGACCGTTGTCTGGTTCGGAGTGCGCTCGTCGATCACGCGTGATCCGCCAGTGCCCTCCTCGTCTATTGACCCCGCCTTAGGACCCTGCGAGCCCGCAGGCAGCGGCGGCCGCATTAGTAGATGACCCCTTTTTGGCCGATGAGCCAGAGGACATGAACACCAACGTCGTCGAGGGGACCGAGGAGGACCTCTTCGAGTACGACAACGATGATTATGACCTATTGGACCCTGCCGACGTCCTGACAGAGACGGAGCTCTCTAGTGGACTGTTTAAATATCTTAATGCCAAATTGAACAATATGGGTAAAGTCTAGGCTGATTTAGTCATGATGCTACAGAGCATCTCCACACGGTTAGATGCACTGACAGCCGCCTCGGCTATTACTCCGACTCCTCGTGGTAGCCGAGCTCTTGTGGCACGGGTGAGCGTAGCCTCGCCAGTGGTTGCAGGAGTACAGGCCGATGCGCCTGCGGGGCCGTCCGTAGTAGCGACAGCTTCGTCGTTATTAAAAGACTTAAAGCCGCCTAGTTTTGGTGGCGAGGAGAAGGAAAGAAACAAGGACTCAGTCAATATGTTTCTAGTGAAGTGGTCAAATTTGCATGCGCTGCGACAGCAGCCTAGCCGTATACAGCCCGTAGAGGCTAGCCTCTCATTAACTGGCAAAGCGTACAAGTGGTGGATGAGTTTGACAACTCGTCCTGCCACTTGGACGGAGTTTGAAACGATGTTTCGAAAAGAATTTTTGCCTGTTAATGAGGCAGAGAGAAGCTGGGAGTTATGGGACAAGTGCTCGATGGAGAACAAATCCCTAACTCAGTACATCTCAGACTATAGGGAGATAGTACTCAAGCTAAAGGGAATTGATGCATTCCCAAGTTAGGGGGAAAATTAGCCTAGTGACATTGAATCAGAGCATGCTTACAAACTATGGTTATCTCGATGATGAAGATTAGGGACATAGCATATAAACTTGAGTTACTGGAGAGTTCTCAAGTCCATCCTGTCTTCCATGTCAATAAACTGAAGAAATCAGTTCACGGGTTAGAGAACGCAGTTTCTCCAGAGATTTTGGTGGACTTGATAGAGCCACCAAAGATACCACATGAACCTGAAAAGATTCTACAATATCGTGACAGACAAACCCGACATAAAGTATACCAGGAGGTACTTGTTAAATGGACAGATAGGGATAAGGAGGTAGCGTTTATAGGGAAGCAACTTTTCAATATCCTGTTCGGAATAGATCCTTTTTGTGGATTCACTCTCGAGGTGACTGATTGGTCGTAGTGCAATTTCCAAAAGGTTTCCCCAGTTTATTTTCGAGGACGAAAACTCTTCTTAAGGGGAGGGTAATGTCACGTAGGCTGTAACGCCTGTGTGACCGACGGTAAACTGGATGGCCATGTCCGGGGTTCAGTGGGAGAGGACGCCCATGCAGAGTCATGGGTGGCCAGGCTAGTGTGGACAGCAGGCCACACACTATATAGCCTGGGGGATGAGGGGCAATCCTCATTCTTCCTCTATGGGGCTAGGTGTGGTGAGTCAGAGGCCGTCCCCTCCTGTGGTAACGCCCGTAGATAGCGGCGTTACAGGTATCTAACACTTCTGATTCCAGATGTAATTTACAGAAATCTAGGATCATTAGCTTGACTGAAGATAATGATTTTGACTTGCAAAGATGGAAGGTTCTTAAAAGAGGACATATAGTAAGACACTTGGAAGTCCCACTTGGGGTTGAAGTCACAAATAAACAGCTGGTTGATTGGGCTCTGGACAGATTCCTAATAAAGATGAGAAATGGGAAGGAGTCAGAATTCCTTTCCATGACATAGTGGTGATTTGCAATTCAGTGTTGAATGCCTACATAATGTTTTTGCGCCCAGTGTTAGAATTTGGCAAAAGTCAATGAAAGAGGATCTTGAGGCCTATAAGGGACTTTCTATGGAGAAATGGCAAAGGTAATGGGAAAGCTTTAGCTTGGTTGGCTTGGGATAAATTAGCTATGCCAAAGAGTGAAGGGGGGATTGGCATTTTGCACTTACCTACTCAGACTCTGGCAAGGGTAGCTCAACTTCTTCCAAAATGTCTAGCTCAAGTTGAAGCATGGATTGACATGGTAAGAGAACTGGTAGAGGCTTCTTTGGTTTTATATAAAGGCAGCTGGCTGGATCTAAGCTGGAAAGATGAATTGTTCTCCTATGCCCCTTTAAAGGTGACAATTTCATCCTTGTGTAAGAGGATGTGTAGCAACTAGAAAGAGGTTTTGAGATTAATGAATTAGGATGGGAACTTTAGGGCCTCAAGAAATTCACTACTTAATTTGAACCTAATAGAGGTTGAACAACATGGGTTTGAAAAAGCTAGCTGATTGCTAGGATGTGACTAAGGTGGGTTGGAAAGAATTAGATCAATTACATTAAGAGTATGGTTTATCTACTAGGGAAAGAGACTTAATGGGGCAGGTGATGACTCAGATTCAAGAGGGTTGGTTCTCCACTTCATTTGATGAATCTTGTTGGATCAAAGATTGGGTTTGGGTTAATGGGGTTAAGCTGGTGAATGGCTCAATTAAGGGGTATGCAAAGATAAGGAGAGGAGATTTGAATGTGGAGTATTGCAATAGAATTTGGAAAGTAAGCTGGAGCCCAAGCTGCTAGAAAAAGAGGTGGAAAGAGTTGTGGGAGGGTCAGATTCCTGTTAAATTCCAGGTGTTTTTATGGAGAGTTTGCATGTGGGCTCTACCGAGTAAATCTGACACAAAAGAACATAACTAGTGGCTGTTGTCCTAGATGCAAATCTACCTTAGAAGATGGTAAAAATGCTTTCTGGAGTTGCCCAGCCATTAGATGTGCTTGGGGGAAATTAATGAAATGGGTACAATATGGATTGGGATTTCATACATAGTGGGGGGATTAGTTATTAATTTCATTAATGAAATTAATGAAATGGGTACAATATGGATTGGGATTTCATACATAGTGGGGGGATTAGTTATTGGGCAAATGGTATGTTGTTGATGAGGGAACATAAGTTCTATTCAACATTATCAGGGCCTGTTTCCTATGGGAAATTTGGACTTATAGGAATTGTGTGGTGTTTCAAAAAATACTGGATGTGATATGACTAATGCATAAATGTGTATATATGTGTAGATATGTAATCTGTGTAAACAATATAGAAATTGATGGTCTGGAATTATTGTTGCAGAGAATTCATAATGGCATCAATAGCCTGTTGCTTTGGTTGGGAACCTCTCTGGCATACTAGGGAAACCTAACTTGGAGGTATTATGATTGCAAGTGTCATTGGATGTGAAGCCCACACAGCTGAGATTTGGCCCTAAGACTAGAAGATGGTACTTAAAAGAGAAGCAGATAAAATACACTTTTGTGGCTTTCATAGAAAACGCAGTAGGGACAAGACCCACTATAAAGATCTGGACAGACAAAGGAGAAGTGTTGGAAAAGCAGACTCCCAGCGGATGCACCACAGAGGCTTTAATGGAGGCTTGGGTTTTGTTGGATTATAAAGCATCTTGGGAGCAACCTTCTTTTGTAAATGAAGAAGAGAGAGGGAAGTTGTTATGTAATTTGCTAAACAATGGAGAATAGAGGTGTAGAGGCTATGGCATCCTTAGAGATTCATGTTGATGTAAGGAACTTGTTCCTAATTTTTATATATTTGGTTTTTATAATTTTTATATATTTGGTTTTTATAATTTAAAAAAAAAAGAGATAAAAGCGAAGATAGGTGGTAGTAGGGAAGATTAGGATAAGGTAAAACGTATGGGCAACGCTTAAGTTCAAGTGAGTGTGGTTTTAATGGTGTTTTGTGCGTATTTATGTGTTGGGAGAAGAAAGGCATGGGTGGTTAAAGTGAGCGTGCGCGTCGAGCGACGAGGGTGGGTAGTTCAGGCGGCCGCGGGCAGGGAGGGTGTTGGGTAGGCAGGACTGATTATTAGTAGGTAAAGTTAAATGGTGGCACAATGAACAATGGTCTCGTCAGTGGCGCTTTTTTAAAGGTGTAAAGTGGGTGAAAGTAATTGTGCAAAAAGTGGAGGTTGCCATAGGATGGTTGCCATGTTGGATGTGCAACTTTTAGTGAGGCTTGTGACATGGCTACCACTAGTAGGCTCATTCATCAATAGGTTAGGTGCCATGTTTAATTTTGATTTAACCCACATTTGCCTTGAAACTATTGAGCAATTATGTGGTGGTTCCCTCCTTGATTTGCATGTTGTATTCTATAGTTTATTGTGGGACCACTTTGTGTAGTTCACTATGGCATTACTTTGTGAGGTCATAAACATACGATGCCATGTCAACGTTGAGCAAATGTACCCATCACTAAAAAGTCTGTGACCCACATCTTCAGGCCTTTTTGTATCCAATAGACTTTTTAGCACCCACCATTGTAGTATCTTTTTCCTTTCATGAGTTCTTCTTTGTGGTGCGTGTTTCCATGACCCGTTCTTTGATCTAACGTCTTCAAAATTTTGATCAAACATTAAGTTCCTATTACAATGGTTGAAAATTAGGTGAGGCCTTAATAGCCAACTTCAAATGTGGGGAAGTAGGAATGCCCAAGTAATTTCTTAGAACTTGTGGAGGGATTCCCAAGTAATTTCTCAGAACTTGTTCCATCATCACGTACATACGTAATCCAATTAAACCATTATGGGGTTGATTATTGGATTATTCAATTCAATTGGAGCATTTACACCCCTGATTTGTTCTTCCTTACCATATTATCTTTTTAGATGTAGAAGCCATGTATGTATGTTATAGCTCAATATGTAACTTGACTATTTCTAAAGGGCTTGATTTTCTTCACTTCTTAGGGACTTAAGCTCAAGTATAACAACTTTTCTTTGTGATTACAAGGGCTATAAATGAGCGCAATCTTTCAAATATTTTTTATTAAAGATTACAAAAAGACTATAACTTCTATGTGGTTTTCTTGGTTATCGTTGTTTGCAATGGATTGCATGAGAGAAACTTCATCCAACTTCTCATCAAGGTCCTCCTCTAATCTTCATGAACATTATTTTCAAATATTTCAATGTCATACTCATGCTAGGCACCAAAAAGTCAACATGAATTACTACTTCTAAACAATACATGAATCTAAATAGTGTGTCTAGCTTGTGCTATTCCCGGCTATTGTGTGTTATACCCATAATATTGAGTGAAGTTTGCTCTTCTAAATGAAGCTTCCAACCTTAATTATCCTTATCACAAGATCTTTCATAGCCCCTTCTTGGCATTACCTTAATGGCAGTAGGGGGTTGTGATTTGTTGTGGACCATTATACATTGGAATGCCAACTCTTTCAAATGACCTTTGTTTACAAAGTGCATACCATATTTAGTACTGGATAATAGAATCAGACTATTAGATTCTTCTAAAAGAAACTTGGTTATAGCACATGCATCCTTTTCTCTCATTGATTTGGTCTCCACCAATTTAGTGAAGTTATCCATACGACTATCACATATATGGCATGCTGGATTGTTTTATTTACCCAACAAAATCTATTTCTCATTTTTTTTTAAAGGTTGCAGAGTAATCATGAGCTTCAGCAGCATCATGATCCATCTATTTCTCATTTTTTTAAAAGGCTGCATATAATCATAGGCTTTAGCAACATCATGCTCCATCTCATTAGATAATTTTTCCCTTGGCACACATCACAAGTTTTTTAATAATCTCTTGCATTATGTGAGCTAACAAAAATGCACTCTTGCATCAACATTATAGCTATGTCATCTATTACAAAGTTACCTTTGAAATCATTTTAATTACAACATGCTATTAATGATATATACTTTTCATTGCACAACTGCCCACCAACTTAGGATCCCACTCCATCCCCAAGGTTTTATACACTGAAGGGGAAAGAGAAGAATGTTTAAATGAATGATAACTAGTCGATGTGATGAACACGAAAGAGAGAGTCCAAAAAAGGTCCTTACCTATTGCTGTTGTGGAGACACAACCCCATTAACCATCCACTATCCAAAAGAAAAGCTGCCTCACCAGAGAAAGACCATAATGTGCATGGTCCTTTGTGAACATATCCCACAGTGGCCCCTGTATACTCCCATGGAGAATCCCTCCAAACAAGAAGTCCAATATATAAAAATTCCACTACCCAAGGCATGTGTTCCCCCCAAGGTATGGGCAAGCCATGCTTGTTCTTCATGAATCCTTGTGTACATTGGGTCTTTTTGTCCACCCGCAAATGCCTTGTCAATGATAATGAAACACCATCGTAGCGCAATGTGTACTCTCTTAGATAAACAAAGGTCTATCATTTTTTGGAAAAAGCTATAGACGAAGTAAGACTCTTTATATCAAACAACTAGAAAACCTCAAACAAAAACCTCATTACAATGATTACATTTAATGGGAGGAGAGGTAGTCACCCACTTACCCCCACAACCTAAATCACCATCATCGAACAAATCCTTAACAGTGTGCTCTATATATAGCTCGACAAGATTGGTATCCCACTTCCTTTTCTCCTTAACTTCCAACCCTTAATTTAATCAAGAGCACACCACAACATACTTCGCAACATGATACAATAAACCCATGTGCTAGTAAAGAGGTCTCCTCTGGAACATCTTTTTGCAAAAACGAATGCCTTTTGAAGGCCTCTTTTCATGCTACAAGATGTGGCCTTTCTCTAGGTCTATCTATCATGGACAATTATCCAATTTCCATTGGCTAAGATAATGTGGTGGTCTTCCCATTGGCATTGGAGATCTACTACCTCGCCCAATGTAGGCCACCCAAGAGCTACTTCTCTTTCAAATTAAGCAAATATCTTTGTACAAAAATAATTTCAATAAACCCAAAGTTCACCAAAACATGCTCAATAAATCAAACAAAGCCATAAAGAACCCAAAGCCAAAGGGCATGACATGCTCGCACTTGAACACTAGACGTTGGGTGACCATCTACACCATATCCACCTTCTTGAGAGCCTTCACCTCCTTGTCTCTTGCTGCACGCACCTCAATTTTTTTTTACCATTGCAAACATGTATCTGCTTGCTTCTATTTTCACCTCCTCATAGTAATATTAGAGGGTACAACCACAACTAGCAACACAATGCCATCCGGCACAGCCATAAAATCAGCCAAAATCTCAAGGGAACGCTTTTGGATTTTGTCAAGAACAAGTTCTTGAGGGAGCCATTTATGAAATGGTAGTCAACACACATTAATCCCACATGCTTTGACAAATCAAATAAAGATCAACGCAATAGGCAAAAGGTGAAGGAAGATCACATGTGATACTCATGGTCTCCCCTGGGAAGAGCGAACATAGCCTTTGTGGACATGCTTGCCTCAAACAGTGAAAGCCATTGTAGCCTAACATCACTGCTCACATCCGCACATGGCAAGTAGATTAAGCTTGTCCAATGATGTAAAGCTATCCTCACTCCATTTCAAAGAGAGCACTACCCTCCTCCATTCGGCACCTAATTTTGGATCCAAAATATTAAAATATGTTATGGAAGTAAGACTAGTCTTTGAACCAAGTGCAATAAACAAATTTCAAGATAGAAGCCATTGCAAAAAAATAAATTAAAAAAATGCATTACCTTGCTAATCCTATCTGAGAACTTCCTAGTGAGGTTCTCACTTTCTTTCTTTCTTTTCCACCTTCATGTATTCCTCATCAGAAACTCAACCTTTGATAGGACCGAGCTTCTTCTCCAATGAGTTTTGGTATAGAGATAATGCTAGAAGTTACTAAAAAATATCAAGTTTTATTGTATGTCTACTTAAATAAGGACCTTTTCCTCCTCGAAGAAAAATGATAAGAGATGTTATTGATAAAGCTAACATTGTATAGTTGGGTAGATCAAGCTGAGAGGTAGAGCACCAACGCAAAAATTGAAGACCAAGATAACACTCAAAAAGAGGTGCAAATTATGTCATTGTAACCAAACAAGTGGATTTGATTAGTCATGAAGTAGCCTATGAGCTAGAAGGTGGGCAAAATGATGAGAGAAGTGTGGACATGGTAGAGAAAAATGTGCAAAACAAACAATAGAATTGTGAGCAAGCAAATCGCAACAAAGAGGTGGGCACAACGATGCGGTATGTGATGAAGCTATTTAGGCCATTCATGATGAAGCTATTGAGGCACAACGTTGAGGCCATTCATGGCACCATAAAACCCAATTATACCCCTGCTACAATGCCCAACACTTCCCTCTTATGGCCCATATACCCAAATATGCAGCTATAAAGGATGACAAAAAAGGGGCCAAGTAGCCCATGCCAATGCAAGTTGCCTGGCCATTTCTTTGTACTCTAAAGGCAAGGGCCAAGGGCACCTATAGTGGCATATATTGTGCTCACCTAGCCATTCCAAAAGATAAAAAAAGGACCAAGCAGCCTATGCTATTATGGGTGGCTTGTCCCCTTTTTTATACTCCAAGGGGTAGGGCCAAGAGCACATATAGGAAGACATGGCTCTAACGCTTAAGGGCTTTGAAAGAGATTAATATATTGTTAGCACACTAGTAGGCATGTATGTGACTTGTGGATGCCTTCCAGAGGCAAGGAAAGTGCTAAAAGATTTTCTAGCTAGAAATATTGTGCCATGGAATACGCTTATCACAAAATTTATGGAACATGGATTGCTACTAGAAATTCATAGCTATTATGAGCAAATGCAATTAGTAGAGATGCTTGGCTCTTTTTTTATACTCCAAGGGCAAACAGTATGCTCCAATGGCACATAGCATGCTCACATAATATGCCCATAAACAGGATGACAAAAATAGGGACCACGTAGCCTACACCGACACGAGCTACTTGGACCTTTTTTTGTACACCAAGGGCTCATATAGCCATGCTCATGTGCTCGTGTTCATGCTCATGCAAATATATGCTTATACATGCAATGATTGTTGGAATTAGGGTTAGGGCTTTAACAATGCACACACACAAGATAGAGAAGCTTGAGAGCACAAATAATAATGCAAGGGCCCCAAATCTGACATCTCAAACAATGACTGCAAATCAGCCTTAAAGGCTGAAATCTGATCTATATTGGGTCTCATGAGCAGCATGTCATCAATGTATAGAACGATGACCAAAAATTTATCCTTACTCCTCTTCACATAGAGGGTACTCTATGTTGGACTGTTGCAAAAATCATTTGCAATCAAGTATGCATGAATCTTCTCATACCATGCTCTAGGAGCCTGCTTAAGGCCATAAAGAGCCTTTTTCAACCTGCATACTTTAGACTCTTTCCCTTTCACATCAAAACTAGGAGGCTATGATACATACACCTCCTTATGTAAATCACCTTTCAAGAATGCAGTCTTACCGTCCAACTGATGTACATTCCACCCATGATGTGCTGCCAAAGCAATGAGACACCTAATGGTAGTCATACGAGATGTGGGTGCAAAGGTCTCATCATAATCAATGCCCTTTTGCTGGGCATACCCCTTTGCAATAAGTCTGGCGGCCTTGTAGCGATCAATGCTACGATCTGCTTTGTGTTTTAACTTGTAAACCCACTTAGTACCAATGGCCTTCTTGCCATGAGGTAGATCTGTCAAATACTAGGTGTCATTCTTGAGTATAGAGTTATACTCATCATGCATAGCATGCATCCAATGATGATCATCTTGTGCTTCCTCAAAGGAAACAGGTTCCTCCTCATTACATAAAGTAGAAATGAGAACATGATCCACATGAGAATAATCTACATGATGAGAACCTGCACGAGTTCTGCTAGGTAAAGGAGCTGCCAACTTGCTATCCCTCAATGTCTGCACAAGCCATTTTAGCATACGCCTAGATTCTTCTATGGCTTCTCTCTCCTCATCCACTACATCCTCAATATTTGCCTCATCAAAAGGCTAATTTTGCACCTGCAAAGGCTGAATTTTAGCACTTGGTTGAGCATTCAATTTCTCTACATATGGCTACCCTCCATTAAACAAAGGTAGGAGAAAATCAAACATGTCCTGTGAGCATACATTTTGCTATTTTTTGCATGAATGCATGGGCTGAACTGAGTTTTCGACAAAAACAACATCTCTACTTACTAAAATCAGCTTTGAGGCCGGATGGTAGAGTCTATATCCCTTGCTTCCTGAACTGTATCCCATAAATATTCATTTAATTGCCTTATCATCAAGCTTACTGCATTGTTGCTCAGGCACAAGAGTATAAGCAAGATAGCCAAAAACACGCAAATGAGCCACAGAAGGCTTCTTGCTATGCCAAGCTTCATAAGGAGTTTTAAACTACAAGGCCTTGGTAGGGCATGTGTTCAACACATAGTTTGCGCACATAGTTGCCTCTAACCAAAAACCATGAGGTAAATCTTGGGCTTTCACCATACATCGTGCCATCTCCATGAGAGACCTGTTCTTCCTCTCAGTCCCACCATTTTGCTAAGGTGTGTATGGCATTGTACATTGATGCCTTATAACTTTTTCAGCCATATATACATGAAATTCCTTGGACATATACTCCCCCCTTGATCTGAACGAAGGGTGCCAACTTTACATTCACATGCATTTTCAGCCATGGATACGAAGTGCTTAAAGCACATAAAAACCTCTGACTTCTGCTTTAATGGATACACCCAGCTATATCTGGAGTAATCATCAATAAAAGTGACCAAGTAGAGATATCCCCCAAGTGAAGGTGTCCTCATAGGACCACATATATCACTATGTATAAGCTGTAATTTCTTAACAGTTCTCATAGATCCATCCTTTGGAAATGATGCCCAATGCATTTTACCAAGAAGACACCCCTCACATACATGTCTAGTAAGGGTCTCAAGAGTTGGCAACTCATACATCATATCATGGCTTTGAAGGCATAACAAACTGCCATAATTCAAATGGCCAAATCGTGCATGCCATAGTTCTGCATCTCATAGCACTAGAACGTAGAGATTGAGCAAGCATCATGCTGTAACTTCTCAAATACATCCATCTTATATAGGCCATGAAACAAGGTACCTGAGAGGCAATGATATAATAACCATCATTTATATCCTGAACTATACATCTGTCATCCACAAATTTCACCATCAATCCTGACAAGCCTAAGGCTGAAACTGACAGCAAGTTCTTCTTAATGCCTGTCACACAGATAAAACTTTTGAAAGAGTACATGCGTCCCCATTTGCATCAGTGAGAGCACATTTCTACCAACTCCTTTGACAGGATATGAGGAACCATTTGCACATGTGACGGTACTTGCACTTAGGACAAATTCCAGAGATGAGAACAAACCTTTTTGTGAAGTAATGTGCTTACTAGCACCACTATCAAAGTACCAAGCATCTAATTCTGCCACTAACATGCATACATCATGAACAGAAGGGTCATAACTGTAATGTACAGTCCATGCCCAATCATCTTGAGCAAAACTTGCAGATTCCTTCTTCTCTGCACTTTGTGCAGATGCATCAGCACCATAGCCATCCCTGATTCTTTCTTTTTCTCCTTCTCTAGCCTTTTCTTGCACTCATGTATGTGGTGCCCTGGTTTCCTACAATAGTGACACTTATCTTTCTTTTTAGGCTTATCGCCTTCTTTCTCTCCATCCCTACGTGAGGATTTTGATTTTGGCTTATAGCCACCATGTGAAGAAGCTTTACCTTTGCCTTTTTGATTGGCAACAACAAAAGCTTGGTCACTAACTCGCATATTAGATCTGTTTTGCCTAGACTACTCTTCTTGCAAGAGTACTGAAACCAGCTCATCTCAAATGTAAGGGCATTTCAATTTCCCTTCATCATGAGTCTAAGGGTGGAGACAAAACTCTGATAAGAATCCGGCAATGCATTGAGAACTGTGGGCACCAACGTACTATCAGGATATATCTCATCCACACTAGCAAGCTTCTCCTTAAAATCTTTGATCTTGGTCAAGAAGCTATCCATCGAGTCTCCCTCATTCATGTGCTCAGACTCCAACTGTTTGCGCAGATATGTAACACGTGCTTCATTGCGCACCTAGTACAATGCATCAAGTGCATCCCATGCCTGTTTTGAAGTCTTACATGATTTAATATGAGGAATAATGCTTTGCTTCACAGAAAGTGCAAGCAATGCATGTGCTTGTACATCTCTTCCATCCCATCTCGTTTGATCAGCAGTGGGAGATACTAGTGGTGCATGTGGAGGAGCCACATCTGTATCAGATTCTACTTCAGATATACCTGCAGCACCTGGTTGCATTGGTAGTTGTGAAACAAGATGAGTTTCACTACCACTGACCACATTTTCCAAAGGCCTTTAGCAACCAATACATGCAGGACCACAATGGGTAGTTAGTCCCATCAAGTTTGTCCTCAGCACATGTTGAATACATCACTACTGCCAGCCATGACTTTCTACCAAATGCAAAATCTTTCAACACACTGCAACCAAGTACTCAGTATTCACTGGATGCAACCCTAGATGGCTGCCAACAAAACTGATTGAATCACCTCTGCAAAGTATACGAAAAATAACACAAAGTAGAGAATAGAGTATTACTGGCAAAAGTATGATGGTCAATGTTGTTGAAGACATTATAGATGCTGCTGCACACCAAATCTTTGCCGCTACACAGCCCAAACACCCAAAATCAAGTAGAACCAATCCAAAATGATGCCTCTCCTCTAGAACATCTGTAGAAACCTTACACGGTGCCCATAACGTGCCTAAAACGCACCGTAGAACCAATCCAAAATGATGCCTCTCCTCCAGAACATCTGTAGAAACCTTACGGTGCCCATAACGCGCCTGAAACGCGCCCGAATCGCACCGTAGACCCCGAAAACTTTGTATACTTTGTATACTTCACACTACAATATACACCTTCTTCTCCTAAGAGGGCATCTCAATCGGAGACATAAAAATAGGGTCATGAGGGAGGTTGACTACTAGATCAAGTGTCAAGGAAGCTATCTCTGATACCAATTGTTGGAATTAGGATTAGGGTTTCAACAATGCACACACACAGGACAGAGCCATGTTCAGCCATATGCTCATGTAAATATATGCCCATACAGTCTCATTCTCTTGCCAACGCACACATGTAGCCATGCTCACATTTGTATGTGCCTACTCAAACATGCCCATACATATAGCCATGCTCATGCCCATTGAATATGCCATGCATGCAAATAACGCCATACACCATGCTCACCTAACCATGACAAAAAGGATGATAAAAAAGGGGGGCCAAGAAGCCCGTACCTTGACCCTTTTTTGGACCCTAAAGGTCTATGGCCAAGCGCACACAGAGTGCAATCTACCAAGCTCATATTACCATAAAGGAAGGCAAAAGAAAAGGGCCAACCCGCTACTTGGCCGTTTTTTTTTAATAACTCCAAGGGCTAGTGCCAAAGCGATACAAGAAGATAAAGTATGTACCTTGCAAGTAGGAGCCCACTTATCTTCTCTCTCACACAAAGTATGCAACCTCACACAAAATATGCACATAACACTTCTACACTCCCTCTCAATGTTATGCATTGGAAGGCAAAAAAAATAGTAGGGCCAAGCATCTCGTGCCGCACGGGCTCCTTGACCCTTTTTTTGTGTTCCAAAGGCATTGACCATGTATACACATAGCCAAGACAAGAAAGAAAAGCAAAGTGCACGTACCTAGTGGAGGATATAGAGCCGATGGGTGAGAAGGAGGCAGTGGCAGTGAGGGAGCCATTGGCGGAGAGATGAAGGAGCTATAAGGAGGTGTTGGTAGAGATGAAGAAGCAGGGCCAAAGGCCAAGAACTCTAAAGAAAGGCAACCGAGAGAGAGAGAGAGAGAGAGAGAGAGAGAGAGAGAGAGAGAGAGAGAGAGAGAGAGAGAGAGAGAGAGAGAGAGAGAGAGAGAGAGCGACTATAAGGAAGGGCAAGCAAGGGGGAAAAGAGAGAGCAAGGGGAAAGAGAAGTTTGGAATTTGGGGTTTTACAAAAAATTGTGTTTCCTAGTTAGCAATATTGCCGGTGCCATTTTAAGAATAGTCTTATAATTCACAAAAGCATTTTTGATGAAGCTACATTTTAGTTATTCAAAAAAAACATTTTGTCACACCATTCAAGCATATGTCTTGCAAGTAAAAGGTCATTTATATATCATGATTGCAAAAGATATCTAGTATGAACTCAATAAAACCTCCACTGAGCTGCCTACAAAAGCATCCACAGTGAAAGGGCATTAATAAATCATAATTTGGAGAATTATCTAGTATGATTTCAACCTGGGCTCTTCAATGAGCATAATGATGTATTGCATTTTAAAGACCCATGATTTTGGCATCAATGGGACCACCTAAAAATTGTAATATGGGCGGCCTAGATAACTAAATGTGTTTTTATTATGCTCTGTAAAGTTTGAGAAGTATATTTGGCCAACTTTTTAAGTATAGTAAAATGAAAATTAAGTTCTTTTTTATGAAATTTATAAAAGAATATACATTTATGGTTTTTTGCCTGAACAAAAGCTTGTCAATGAATGAGACAAGGTTTTGTAGCTAAAGCTTGCTGACGTCCTCTAACATTTTGAGCTAGGGGGTTCTCTATGTTCTTCGGCCATTATATTTAGGAAGTAAAAATTGAACTTGCTACCCTCACAAATAGAGAAGCTAGTTTCATTCTTGATGTGGATGCTCATGCATTCTACAAGGTCTTTGTTGTGACTAGGGCACAAGCAAGGCTCCTACTGTTGTTATTAATGATGAGTGTGTGTCTATTAAACATGCAAAGAAGTCAGTTGTTCAGAATAGTAGCTTGCATGTTGCAGTTACTAGTGCTAAACAAGTCTTGCATGTGGAAGAGTTGCCTACTATGATGGATATGTTGCCTTTGAGCTTCCTCCATGTTCTCGATAGGCTCGACAATGACTAGCATGGAGTAGAAGCATGATGATCATAGAATACATTACCTACACATTTGATTGCTTGGATAGTGTGGTTAGGCTTAGCACATGTGGTTTTCTCTATTGCTAAACAATTGGGGGTTGTTGTGGCTAAAGACATAGTAATGCAAATGTTATTATTTGATGGGGATGCAAGCCATGCTAAGTTTGATGATGAAGAGATTAAAGAACCAACACATAGTAATGCAAATGTTATTAGGTGATGGGGATGCAAGCCATGCTAAGTTTGTTGACGAAGAGCTTAAAGAGCTTCTGGATGTTATGACTCCACTATCAAATAAAAGAGGATTCAAAAATGTGTGGAGGATGCAAAAAAGGCAAGTTCGAGTTGTGCAAAAGGCTTGGATGCAGCTGGATCTTAAAAACAGATGTAGATATCCATTTATTCATACCATTCTATTTCCAAATCAATCGGACACTAAACAACAACCACATGTATATAAAATTTCCACTAGGCCCTGGGACTAGCTTGGACCTTGTTTAAGAGAATACGCCCTGGAAGCAATCTACAGGACATGTGGATTCACTTTGATCATGTTCACTGAGTTTAGGGCTAGTCTACTATGAGTGCCCATGTCTATGACCCTTTCATCTATGAGCTATTGACAATAGCAACATGTGAGTTCAAAGTGGAAGATAGGTATACCCACATTGAGTTGTGGAAGATTTTAAATTCCGTAGTGAAGAAGTGTAGCTTTGCAACTCCTCAATTTTGAGGATTCATGGAAGTGTGGCAAATGAGGCCAGTGTGGATAGCTATGCGTACTGGATATAATGGTGGTGCTAAAAAGATTATGAAGGGCAAGGAAAGATCATGTGTTTTTCACTAGGAGTAGAGCATGCTCAATCACACAAGGAAATGTATATGTGCCTTCTCACAAGAGGATCACAAGATTTTGTGCAGAAAATGGAGAAACGCTCCCACAAATGTGGTGGCCAAACAGTGCAAGCAAGAGCTACGAAAATTTTAAAGAAAGAATCATGATGTGCAAGGAGAGATTCCCTACTTGGAAACTTGGCTTACATGGTGGGATGTGAGGGCCTTCCATTGGGGGTCTTGGTTTCTTACATAGAATGAGGAAGGTTTGTTTGCGCGTCGACAATAAAATTGGCTAAGGCAAAACACTCTAGCATGAGGGCTAGTGTAGGATTTAAAAATCACATTTCCTTGTACGAAGATGTTGATAGTTCATCAGCTATCCATACCTTTGTCCCTTGGAGAGACCTTGTTTGCTTCATCACTGCTATTTTCTCATTGTTGTCCATGTAGGAGACTTTTACTACTTTGCTCAGTTTTGCTGTAAGTACATCTGTATCTAATATGTAGTCTTCTCGAAGCAAGAGAGAGAGAGAAATGAAATGATCTATTAACGTCCTCAAAAGGCCAAAATGACCTATGAAAGAGAGAGAGAGAGAGAGAGAGAGAGAGATTTTATTAACGTCTTCTAAAGGCCAAAAAAACGCCTATGAATAATGCATACCTTACAGGGAAGCACTCAGGACTGGCCCACGCATCGAGGGCATTAGAAACAAGTTCACGTGAGGGCCCTTGTCACTCTTGTCTCAAAGGGAAACAACATCGAGAGGCCTTTCCAAAGATGGCTACACAATGAGCTACAGCACCTGTGGAGTTCGTTCATGCGGATTTGTGCGGCCGATGCGCGCTCCATCTCTTAGTTCTGTCAGTTATGTTTTTCTTTTGGTTAATGATTTTAGCAGGTATACCTAGGCCTATTTTCTCAAATCCAAAGACAAAACTTTCAACAGATTCTAAACATGGAGAACCTTTGTGGAGAAACAGTCAACACTCTATCCGACAAAGAAGGTTAGTTTACTTCTCGCTAGTTTAACCAGTATTGTGAGCTACATGGAATTCAACAAGAGTTTGCCAATACAAGTACTTCTTTAGAGAATGGTGTGGTAAAGCAAAAGAACCGAACGGTGATTGAGATGGCTCGGGCAATGTTGGAACATCAGAGTCTTCCTCAAAAGCTTTGGGAGGAGGTAGGTGGTACTGCTGTTTACATTCTTGATCGGTCCCCTACTACTGATGTTCCAGGGCAGACCCCCTTTCAAGCCTACCAAGGAAGAAAATCCTCGGTTTCACATTTTCAGGTTTTTGGGTTAGATGCATTTGTTCATGTACCTGATGGTGGTGACAGGGGGAAGTTGGATGCTAAGTCCAAGCACCATATTTTGGTTGGTTATAGCTAAGAATCCAAAGGTTATCGGCTCTACAATCTTGCAATCTCAAAGACCACTGTTAGCAAAGATATGGTGGTTGATGAGACTTCATCTTCCATTGTAGAGGGGGCTTCTTCATCTTCAGGGACTAATTCAACTTAGCCTGTCCTTGGTTCCTCATTGGATCCTCCTGTTGTTCTTCCTCGACTTGACCTGGCACATTCTTGAGCACCTCAGGCAGAGGAATCATGCGACATTAATCAAGAGGAGGAGATTTTGATGGATGTTCCACAGCAAGGTACATCTCAAGAGCAAGGTTCGACTTTTGGGGGGATCTCGTATTCCCAATTGGTTATACCAAACATTGCGAGACTCAAGGCACATGTGTTTGGATAGCAATGCGTATGTATTTGGATGTGTGTAAACCTTAGGTTATGATCTAGCAAAGGTTAGAATGAGAAGTCAATGTAAATGGGCGAAGAAGAGTCTAGAATGTGGTAAAGAAGGAGAATATCTAGTGATGTAAGCCATGATGTATGAGAGCAAGTGGATGGTAGCTATAGCATGTGGCTACAAGTTGTGTTCAACATGGTATCAAAGCTAGATTCACCATTGCACTCTCAAACTCAGCATTAGTGAAAATTAGCAAAAGTATTAGAGTTAATTAAGCCATTTACTAATTATAACCAATCTTATCCATAAGCTCAATGTAGTGAGTGGCATTGAAATGCTTGGTTCTTCTTTAACTCTTCATCATTGACCAAAAGCTTTTAAGGGCATCTAGAGAAGCTCTGTAACCTAGCATGAAGGATGAATTAGACCAACTCGGGCAAAATCGCGCACAATATTGCCTACAGTTGTCGCTTCAAAATTTGGGGAAAAAGATCATATCAACGAGCTTGTGTAGCAACTATCTAATTCCACCTAGCCCTGAGGGTTTTTAGCCATGCTCTACATGATGGTGAAGACATATTTGGATTTGGTGCATTGTGTAGTGAGATCTCAACGTGTTGCCCTCTTTTGGTGAGATTTTCATTTTGTTTTCATAATCCAAAATTAGAGCTTCTAATTTCAATTAAAAGAGAATTAATCTCACCTTTGCCTACTACTATTTCATTTCCAAAATGTGCTTGGTTCAATTGAATGCATAACTCTTTTAATTGCTTGTTCAAAATATGCATTCAATTTTTTGGGTTTAACATGGGATTAGTGCAATTAACCAATGATTAGTGACCAAACTGAGCCAAATCTCATCTCTAACCTTTGTATGGAAGTAGACATTGCCCAAGCAAGTGTATAAGCTTAAGGTAAGACCCTCCATTAGCCATGGCAAGCCAAGATTTAGTTGAAAATTTTAGCAGGGAAGGATTCCATGGCAAATGCAAAAAAAAAATGTGGGGGGTTGTGAATGGTAATAAGGAGATGATTCAGAGTGATGCTAAGAGTAGAGCTTGGGTCAACAAGGATAGGAAAGCCATAGCCATCATTGGATTGAGCCTAAGTGATAACATCATTCACCACATTAGCAACAAGGAGCATGCAAAGGAAGCCTGGGATGAGCTTGAGAGAGTATTTGGGGCAAGAGCTAAAAATTCAAAGATAACCTGAAAATTCGATTTTATGGCACTGATATGGAGTTCAAGGATTCATTTGTAGATCATGTGGGCAAAATGAAGAGCATCATGATACAGCTTGCAGGAATCAATGTGCTCGTAAATAAGAAAGATGTCATTGTGGTTTTGATCAAGAGTATACCTCAAGAGTTCTCTTCGGTGTGGTAACTCTTACAAATTTACCAACTCACCCTTGAAGGTGTTGAATCCTCTTTGTTTGAAGAGGATAAGAAGCTCAAAAGTGATCAACAATCTCAACAAGTAGGGAAAGTGCCTTCTTCAACAAGTCAAGTATCAAATGCGACCATTGTGGAAGGATGGAACATATTATGACCCAATGTTGTCATCAAAACAAGCCCAAGCTTGTATGTGATGCATGTGGCAAGGTAGGCCACCTTTTGAAGAATTGTTGGTCAAAGGAGAAGCAACAAAGCAACTTGATGGTGGAGGAAACTCATGAGGATGCTCCACAAGATCACCTTTTCTAGGTGTGATGATGTTTTATGTCATGTCTTATGTTGATGTAATCATCTCTAGCCACCGATGCTGTAGACTAAGTGATATGTGTGTGCCTTTGTTAAAGGGGGGAGGAGGGGGGCAAGGAGGGGGTAGAATTGTCATGTCTATGTATGTCACATTACCTTCTTGGGATGAGACCCATTTGGGCACCAAGGAGGGGTGTTGAGAAATGTGGTGCCAACTCATGTTTATGGGACACGTGCGCTTGGCTAGCAATGGGTATGTATTTTGATATGTGTGAACCTTAGGTTATGGTCTAGTAAAGGTTAAAATGAGCAGTCATTGTAAATGGTGAATAAGAGTCTAGAATGTGGTCAAAAACGGGAATATCTGGTGATGTAAGCAATGATGTATAAGAGCAAGTGGACGGTAGCTAGCATGTGGCTACAAATTGATGTACCAAGCTCATTTTCAGTAATGCAAGTCGTGGTTTTATGAGTAGCCTTGATTCCTACCCCTATAGCCATGGGCTCTTTGGTGGCTCTTAGACAAGCCCAACATGGCTATCCATGGGAGAGACTCATCAAATCCTATCTCATAACCTAGGCTGGTATATACCTAGATGAATCCAGGAACATGCCCAAAATCACCTTATAAGAAAGTGCAATTTATAACCTCACCACTAACGTCATCAGTGCCCAATAGTGGGTGTAGAACTTGGTATCAATATATGCTCCCACACACACACCCCCACGCACACACATAGCATACATTCATACAAAGGTATGTGTACTAAGTTTCTATCAGAGCTCCGGAGATACAAGGCAAACTCACCCATAATGAAGCCTAGCACCAAGGATCATAACAAATAGAAAGAATTATTACAACAAAAAAATAGTTGATAGGACATAAAAATAGAAAGAATTAACACAATATCAACAACTGGTTGCAACTTGGATGAAAACTTCACGATGTGAAATTTGCATGTCCGCTATACAACAGAAAGATATACCTAGATGAATCCATGAACATGCCCAAATTCACCTTATAAGAAAGTGTAATTTATAACCTCATGGTAGTCATCCACAAGACAATAAACCATTGTTTCTCACTGTTTTCCCTAACAGCAGAATGGCAGGACAGAAGTCTGGTGTATCAGACTAGTCAGGCAATGCCGTGGGAGACAAGGAGACTCCCGCCAAAAATTCTGGATTCAAAGCACCAACCCTTATGTGGTCATGAGGAACATTACAGACTCCGCTCAACTGGACAAGCTCATGCACAGTGTTTCCCAACTCTTATTCACCATCACACTCACACACTCTCTCTCTTACTCAGCATGTACCATTAAGCAGAAACATAACACACACAGACATCCCAGAATAACATGTGACATAGATAAGAGAAGCAATGGCAAGTGTGTTCTTGATTTCATTTAAGATGGATTACACAGTGTCCCATATCTGGTACCCAGCACAAATGAACACTTGCCAGATTCTACATGCTACAAGCTTCATGAAATAAGCGTCAACTAACAATGAAGGTTTTACAAAACTACACTTCATCATGCTAATAGTAAGTCAACTCACACTACTCTCAACATTCCTCTACACCCAGCATCATCTGTTTCTGCAGTAGTTGGTCACCCTTTTTAAACAGTGCCTTCTTGATCTTGGCAATGGCTCCACAACGGTTATAGTCTGCCATGTTCACACGTGTGCTACCGAGGTGGTGCTCACATCGTGCGTCGTGGGTTCTGCTCCGTCTGCTGGAATTGGTCCTTATGCCGCTACTGCATCGTCAGGTGCAACACTTGGCATGCCCGGTGTTTGAGCTTCTGCTCCTGAACCGATACCCTTGAGAAATCTTTGCTTGAATTTTATGAACATCTCTGGGGGTGTATGATCCGGGACGTACACCTCATCAGTGTAGGTGGCTCTTTTGTGGATCCTCTTCAGTTTTTCTGCATGTTCTTCTAAACATCCTAGACCCCTGTTGCTTGCTTGTAGTGTTTTCTGATCAAAAAGTCTCACCACCTGTCTGAGTGGAGTTTACCCCAGAAATTTTTTGCCATAGGTATGGGTCTCCATTCCACTTGGGCCGCTTCTTCATACTCTCCCGCTTTCCACCCTCTCCGCCACTAGTTCTCCGATGCCTCATTTCCACATATTGGTGCTTCTAGGTGGTTGCATTCCAGGTGGTAGCATCTTTCTTCCCTCCGGTGTCTGTCTAAAAACAAAAATTAAGAGCATGGGTGCTCTAGGGGGAGAGGTTTTCGGATTAGTATGGACTTTATTCTTTCTGTATTTTTAAAATATTGAGGCAATTCTATGCTTTCCTTCAGTAACTCAGAAAATATGGCATTAGAGGCTTAAAAAAATGGGTTCACCATCCTGGCCCATGGAGCGAAAGAACTAGTAACTAGGCGGTCCTTAAGCGCTCATTTCCTTGATCAAAGCTTGGTTGGCGTCCTACAGCTTCCAAACCTCAACCAGAAGTTCTCCTCGGTCTTTTCTGGGTACTCCGGGTGCTAGCATTTGTGGGTTTTATGTGGCTAGCTTCGCATCTGTTTTTACTTTTGAAAGTTATGCCAGGAGTCTAGCAATTTCCTCTTTTGCTTCCCTTAGCTCCAACTTCCATTACAATCTTGTTTTCTAGGTTTGCGTCACCTTTTCAGCCAATTGTCGTGCTTCTGTTCTTTTCCCAACTGATTTTCATTTTCTATGCATCTCTGCATCTCTAGTTCCAATGCATTTAATTCATTGATAGCATCCACTTCAAACTTTGTGCTCCTTTCACATTTTTGCTAATATTCCTCTACCTGGTCTTGTGCTATGTCTCTCTCGTGGATTGCATCTCTTAATATGTCTACATATTCCTTGTGGGTGTGGCTTCCTGCAACTCCTGCTGCAACACTTTGTTCCTTTTAGATAACTTTCTTGCTTCTTTTTCCCAACGCTATGCTTTCCATAAAATGCCTGCAACAACAAACTCTTTTTTTCACTCTCTGTTTGTTTCTCCTTTCCAGAAGTATTGGTCTTAGAAGATCCATGACCCATTGGTTGTTGTTGTTGTTGTTGTTGTTGCTATTGTTATTGATGTTGTTATTGTTACTGCTACTATTGTTGTTGTTGCTCCCCATCTCCCTCATCATTGTCGTCCAAGTCTCATGGATTTCTACCACAGCTTGCAACGCCTAATCCCATACTTTTCTTACTCTAGCCTTTGCTATATTGATTATCGTTGCTTGTGCATCTAGCGAAACGCACAAGACTTCCTCTTCATCTTGGGTTTTCAGGGCTTGTATTTCAGACTGGGTGACTACCAAGGCCATTGTGTTGTCCAACACTTCATCCTTCAACCCCTAGATTTCGTCAGCCCAAACTTTTGTTGGCTTCCTAGCTTCTTCCAATTCTGCACGCAGCCTTTCTATCTGTGCTTGGAGTAGTTGCTTCTCGCTAATGAGAATCCTGATTTTTCCCTCACTTAGCTCCTTTTGGTCTATTAGGGCCCTTTTAGCCATGTCCACCTTCTTCTGCAATTCCTCGTTTAGCTGCGCCATGGACTGTGATTTGCATTCCAACTCCTTGGTTTTTGGTGTGGCACTCATCAACATTCCATACTATTTATGGTTTAGTGCACTCAATTGATTAATTGCATTCTGGGCCTTTGTTTCACACTCCTCCATTGAAGAAAGAGTGTGAGAGGGAATTTTCTAGGCCATGGTCATTAGTGTTTTGTCCATGTGTAGCTGTTGGGTGGACAATTCCACCTCTATTTTTCAGGTAACTTGTCCTTGTGACTTGGACCTTCATGTGCCTTCTACACCAGTGCTACCACCCAAGGCTGCAATTCCGCTTGTATGATCACTTCTGTTCTTGCAGGCATCTTCTCTTTCTGAGTTGCTTCTTTTTTCTGTTGTTGACCTTCTCTTCTTCCTCCTTCCTTTTCTTTTCTTCTTCCTCCTTTTGCTTTTCCACTTCATCAGATTTCTTTTTCCTCACAACTTCAACGAACGGCTTCCTGTTTCTTTTTCTCTTCCAACTCCCTTTTCCTTTCTTCTTCTGTTCTCTTTTTCTTGGCCTCTTACGGGTCGGTAGCATTTCTTCATCCACCCTGTTCTTCCTCTTTTTGTTGGCTTCCTAGGTGATCCTTTGCCATTCTTCCTCGTCATCCACATTATCCTCAAATGAACTGAAGGTTACCTTGGCAGCTCTCGAGGATCCTGCAGCTTCTTTGTTTTGCTGCTTGTCGGAGATGTCTCTTGTCCGTCGATCCACCGATCTTGCAGCTTGGGTTATTGCCCAAAGGTGTGCATGTACCACAATGGGTTGTTTCTCTTTAGCCCACGTGGCTGCTCTCTTGGCTAGATTTTCCTTTTCTTTTCTCCTTCCTCCACTGCTTTGAGCAGTCTGTAATTCTTGTTGGACATATCCTCCGGCTTCACCATGAACATGATGTTCTGTAGGAAGAAAATAAATTGTTCCTGCCGGGTTTCGTCTGCCACATCTTTTACCTGGTGCATGTTGCTTGTTTTGGGGGATTTCTTCATCCACTCTTGGCTTTAGGTTGGTGTCAAGGGCTCCTTTTGAGGGTAATCCCAGCACGTGGTGCACTGCGTTTTCTAAGATCTTTATTGACTCCTTCCCCTCCACGTGCACTATATTGGTTTCCAAACATTGAGTTATCAATCTTCCCCCATCCTCTGGGTCCTACAGCTCTGGGTCCTACAGCTCCTCCCGCTGTCAGCCGAGAAATTTTTCAAACCCGCACCTCCTTGCCCACTCCTAATGCTCCTTCTTCCTCATGTGTCTAGGATGAACATGGGCATGCTGAGGCTTTTCTCTGGTTTTTTGTCAAGCCGGAGTGTCCTGTTGATCTTCGGCATGGTGCTGTTTTCTAAAAAAGGGCTACAGATAAGTGAGTGTGTCGAGCAAGAGAGAAGATTGTGAATGTGAGCGTTTGTATTCTCTTTTATGATGTTTTCTCCTTTTAGCTTCCTTTTTTGAGATGTTTTTTGCTTCTTCATTTTTATTTTGATGTGACTCGATTTACATCATGCTCGCCACATTGGTTCAATGCTATTTAAGCATCTTTGTCGTCTTCCCTTCTTGCCATTGGGAGTGGATTTTTAATGAAGTCGTGACTCGTGCCTTTCATGTGCTTGCTTATGTGGCCTTTTGTACTGTTCACGTGGCTCGCACTAGCGCATGCTTGGTTACTTGCTTTTTTGTTGTCTGAGCTTTGATAGGTCAAAAGCGATCAATGCTTTAACGATCTGGCCACCCTTCCGCAGCTTTGTGATTTTTTGCATCTTACACGTCCACCTCTACTAGTGAGATCATACCACAGCATATGCTTCGGACCGGCTCCTGGTCTTCCACTTCTTCTTTTTCCGGTGGAACTTGGCCTTTGTATTTCCTCATCTTGAAGCCATTGATTGCTTTTAGGAAGGGTGTGCTATCCAAGTTTTCTAAGGTGAAAGCATTTTGGCTGACCGAATCTTTCACTATAAATAGTCCTATCCACCGAATCTTGAATTTTCCGGGATGAGGTCCCAACTTGGCATTGTAGACTAACACAAGGTCCCCTTTTACAAAAATTATGTGCTTGAGATGCCTATCAGTCCAAGCCTTTCTTCTTCGTTGCATTATCTTCGCTTTTAAAGAGTGGATTTGCCTCTCTTCCTCTAAGGCTAGGAGTTCATGTATCCTATGCTCTCGGGATTCTTCCATTGGAAACTTCTCCTAAATTGCCACTCTCAGACTGGGAACCACATATTCCATTGGCATGACTTCTTCCAAACCATAGACCAGCTTGAATGGTGCCCAACCGCGACCTTGAATGATGTCTAAAATGCCCATAGAGCAGCATCTAACTTCTGGTCCCAATCATTTTTGTTGGCATTTATGATTTTCTTTAGAATCTTGGTCAGCACTTTGTTGGTGGATTCTGCTTGGCCATTGCACTGTGGGTAGTAAGGTGAGGACTTCTTGTGATTGATCAGGTATCTTTCCGTTAATCCCTTCATCACCTTGTTCATGAAATGTGTCCCTTGATCATTGATTATTTCCATTGGCAACCCATGCCTAGCAATGATGTCCTTCCGGCCACTTGGTGAAATAATATGTTACTAAAATGATGTATTCACATCTATTGCCTTTTCGTGGGTGGCTTGATTCAACCCACAAAATCCAATCCCCACTTGGTGAATGGTGAAAACGGTAATATGGGTGTAATGGGCAACCTATCGAAATCTCCGAGTTGACCCATTCGTTGACAATTATCACAATTTTTTGCTTCTACATCTCTCATGACACTCGGCCACCACAGGCCTGCTTGCAAAATTTTTCGGGTTGTTATTTCACCGCCCATGTGTCCTCCAATGATGCCGCAGTGTGCTTCTCTTAACACTGCTTTTGCTGTTCATGGTCCAAAACACATCTGCGTAGTATCTGGTCTATGCTTCTTTTATAGAGTTGCCCAACAATCATAGTGAAATTTCTACTCCTTAGGGCAATTCTCTTCTTCTTGTCTGCAGTAAATCCTTCCGGAAAAGACCCATCTTCCTAAAACTGCATCATGTCATAATACCAGTTTTCTTCTACTCCTGTTGATGCTACTGTGAACAAGTTGACATCTGGGAGTTGGTCTTCCACACCCTCCAAAGCAGATTCTCCGATATCTAATCTGGACAAAAAGTCTACCATCGCATTTTCTTTTCCAGGTGTGTGTTGAATGGTACAGTCAAACTCTTGAAGTAGAAGCATCCATCTTGCCATTTTCCCCACTAGGAAGGCTTTGTTCACCAGATATACAAGAGCTTGGTGATCCACATGGAATACAAATTTGTTTCCCCCACGAGGTAGTGCCAGAACTTGTTCACAGTGAAGATCATGGAGAGAGTCTCCCGCTCTGTTGTACTGTAGTTTTTTTCTGCTCTTGTGAGAGCTTTGCTGGCATAATGTATAGGCTGCATGTACCCTTTCTGCATGTAGCTTCTCCTGCATGAGTGTGCTGCCCACTTCCTTATCTGAAGCATCAAGGAATCTTTCAAGCTGCTCTGTGAGGAGCGAACATTTTGGATATGGCCTCTGCCTTAGCTTGATATATGGGGATTGACAGTGTTCCGGACTTTACTGCAAATGCACATTTGGCCTGATTCAATTTCTGCCTTATATCTCTATATCTCTGCAAACATAACCTCAAATGATGGATGTGTTTAGTCTTATCTCCGGACACACTGAAATCTTATCTCCGGACACACTCAAATGATAGATGTGTTTAGTCTTATCTCCGGAAACACTGAAATCATCTACAAAAGCTTTCATGAAATCTATTAGATAGTCATATAAGATTTCCTGGACCATTCTTTGGAAGGTGGCAAGTGCATTTTTTAAGCCAAACATCATGATAGTTGCCACAAACACACCCCACTCCGTGATGAAGACTGTTTTCTTCCTGTCTTCCGAGGCCATCTTGACTTGGATATACCCGCCGCTAAAACCATCCAAAAACGAGTACATCTTCTTTCCGACTACTTCATCCAGCAAGGAGTCAGTAAATGGAAGTGGAAAGGAATCTGAGTTTGTTGCTGCATTTAGCTTGCGGTAATCCACACATATTTTGATCTTCATATTCTTTTGGACACTACCACAATGGGAGATATCCATGCGGCTTTTTCTACTGACACGATGAAAACCACCCTCAATAGTCTGTCAATTTATTCTGACTTGCTTTGCATAGTTCGGGTTCATTCTATACCTTTGCTATCTGACAAGAATGGCTCTCTCTTTTAGGTTGATGCTCTGCTGAAAAAAATTAGAGTCAATGCCTTCCATGTCTTCATACGACCATGCAAAGACGTCTTGGTATTCCTTCAGTAAGGATACCAACTCCTATTTAAACTCTTCTTCCAGCTCAAGCTAACAGTAAGTCAACTCACACTACTCTCACCATTCCTCTACACCCGGCATCATCTATTTCTGCAATAGTTGGTCACCCTTTTTAAACAGTGCCTTCTTGATCTTGGCAACGGCTCCACGGTGGTTACAGCCTGCCACCTTCACACGTGTGGTACCGAGGTGGTGCTCACATCGTGCGTCGTGGGTTCTACTCTACCTACTTGCCACTGGTCCTTCCGCCAACTACACTATTAGACGCAACAACTATCAACTCCATTATGCATAGTATGGACTAGATACTATGACCTAAGCTGGTGCCCATACATCCAGCTGGAAGCCTAACAAATGCCTGGTGAACCTCTACATCATTCTAGAGGGTTAGATGTGCGGGACATGCATTGACTTCATGTGCGGGACATGCACACCTGACCATGATCCTCTACAATGGATCCCTGGCTGACTTGTCCCGCACAAGGGCTCACGAAGGGCCAATTACCTCTCTAAGACTTGCACCTACTATACATATATGTCCGTGTGGCATCCTAGAGTGGGATGCACGTGACGATGTGATAGTACGCAGCGTGGAGGAACGCATTGACGTGTGCAACCAGAGGATCCTATCCCAAACCTATTGCGCTCTGGGACAATCCCAAAGGCAGTGTCGCTACCACTTCGTGGGGTGGCTGCATCCACGCACTGTGCCCTCCTTCCTCCAATAGCCAACCATGTGCTGACAGCACGTTTGTGGAGGGCTAATTGCGAGAGGAAACATGTGACCTTCCTAGGCCAATAACTGTCCCACACTTGCCTCCCAAAATCTGAGAGGAAGCGGAAAGGGATGCCCAGTAGTCAGTCGAGGTGCCATCAATCTCATGAATCTCAATCATGTGACCCATCCTCACTGAGTAATGAAAAAAGGGTGTGGTTGGGCTCTCCGGGCTGAAGGGGTCTTCCCACTCCCACTTGCTTGGATCCCACTGGACACGAGTCAAAGGCCACCTCTCCCAAAGCCATAGGTGCCAAGAATAGTCATGGGCCACCTTGGCCGGAGGAGGGTCTATGTGCTACTGATGATCGTGGAAGCCAAGAATTCATACCCGCTGTTGGAAATTATTTCATCCCCAGATGGACTTTCCCATGCACATTCATGCTTGTATCTAGCTCCATATGAAGCCCTGCATTGGCATATCTTAGCAAAGATTTTTCAGCATTTTTTCTACCATTTTTGTGGTATTTTTTAGCCATTTTATAGAATTTATTGCTACAGCCTTGCTGTCGGCCTGCTATAGCTGGCCGACCAACATACTGAGGTGCTATAAAAGGGTTGGCTCCCTTTTTCCCTCATATCATCTCATTTTTCAGCTTCTGCAATGATAGGCAGCATCTACGGGACCTCCCTCATGCTGCTCCACATGATGTACTACCTTTTCTGGTGATATTCAGCAGTGATCTTCTTTTCTCCTTTATGCTTGTTGTTCATATACAGTGTTGTACAGTTCTTGCAGCATTTCTGAGTGGTTATCTCAACATAGTACCCATTCTTTCATGGTATCAGAGCGGGAAACATCTACAGGGACCTGCGTTTCTTTTTTCCATGCTGCTGTTGACTATTTTCAGCATATAGGAGCTGTTCACTTGCTGCATTTCTTCATCATTAGCTGAAACCCTCTTCATAGGTGTTGAGGATAGGAACTCTAAGATAGTCTGCTTCTTCTATTTTCAGATTCCCACCCTCCCTTCCCTTTCTTTCTTCTTTCTCTTGCTGTGCACAGCTTGAGAGGAGGTACTTTTTTTTTTCCCCTTCAGCAGACATGGCTTCAGGAGACCCCTTCTCTATAGCCATTCCTTCTCCTCTCTCTTCTCCCGCTCCATCACAACCTGGATCCCCTGCTCCCGCCGCTCCACAGGTGGTTCCTATACCCAATCTTTCCTCTCTAAGTTTCTCTCATCCAGGTTTTGCTCCCACCCCTGCCCACAAACCATCCTACAACCCTTCCCAAGTCAGTGACTCCATGAAGCTTACAGCAACCAACTATCATACTCGGTCTTTCTACACTCACTTGTTGCTCGAAGGAGCCGGTGTGTGGATGGCTATCTCCACACCTCACTTGGTGGACCCTACTTTGCAAAGCATATTGGATGCTCGGGCTCGTCTTATCATCATCCATTGCATGACTCCATCCATACAGGCACAGTTTGTTTCCTCCCAGAGTAATGCTCATCAGATGTGGACAAAGATCTAGAGGAGGTAAGGGAGAGTTTCGACAATGAAGATTGCCAAATGGGAGTCAGATCTGGAGAAGCTTACCATCACTGAGTCAGATAACTTGATTGAGAAGAATGGAGAGTTCTCCTGTATCAAGCTGCAACTTGAGGAGTACAGGAGCACCATCAACAATCCCATCCATAAACTTCTTGGTAAGTTGCTTGCTTCCTTTGATTCTTTCAGGGATAATATTTATTTCCGTGATCCTCTCCCCCCTTTTGAGCAAGTCGTGAGTTATCTCCATGACAAGTGCATGCTTCGCAGAAAAGGCAAGTTGGAGTCTGCTTTTTTTGCCTCTAACAAGGGCAAGGGCAAAGGCAAAGGCAGAAAAGGGAACTCCAACAACAACAAGCAATAAGTCATCACAAAGTCATCTTCTGACGACAACGATTCTAATAGTTCTCATAGCATCAAGGGTTCCAGGGTCAAGGATTCTTGTGAGTTTTGTGGCTGACTTGGTCATTCAAAGGCCAAATGTTTTTCCCGACAGGCTGCTTCCCGCAAAGCCAAAGCAAAGCAAGAGTCCTCCTCCGATGGCTCAAACACTTCACCCACGACAGATGGGTCAGATACTTCACCAACAACAGAGGAGAGTACGAAGTCTCATGCCAAGATGGCTTTTCTTGCTGTCTATGATCCCCCTGTTCTTTCATCTTCACAGGAGCACGATGAGTCCATCCTGGTGGTCACACACGAAACTTCTGATTCAGAAGTCAGTGCCCTAGACGATTATTTACAGGAGTTTCAGATAGAGACCTAATCAGTTCCTCAAATCCCTTTGGATGAGTATCTTCCTTCTCTTGTGCTATTTTATGCTGATACTATTATTGCAGATTTTCTCTCCTCTCTTTCAAAGGAGGACAGCGGTTCTTCTACAAAGCAGGTGGATGATTTTGTTGAGATATCCTCACATATTCTGGAGCTTCCTACTTTGGCGGCTTCTCTCCTGGCAGTTGCTTCTCCTTCTTATGTTTTTGAGGAGGCATCTTCCACTTCTTGGAGCCTGTTCCTACTTCGATCCTGACAAATTCAGCTATCACTGATGATCAGTTTGTTCCTCAAATCCCTTTGGATGAGTATCTTCCTTCTCCTGTGATGTTTTATGCTGATGCTATTATTGCATATTTTCTCTCCTCTCTTTCAAAGGAGGACAGTGGTTCTTCTACAAAGCAGGTGGATGATTTTGTTGAGATATCCTCACATATTCTGGAGCTTCCTACTTTGGCGGCTTCTCTCCTGGCAGTTGCTTCTCCTTCTTATGTTTAAGAGGAGGCATCTTCCACTTCTTGGAGCCTGTTCCTACTTCGATCCTGGCAAATTCAACTATCACTGATGATCAGTTTGTTCCAGTGGTTGTTTCATTTCCTTCTTCAGAGGAGGAGGATTCTACTTCGGTCCTGATACTTGTTGCAGATGCACCACATCTTTTGGAGTCCTCTATGGTTTCTCTCTCTAGATTGATCCTAATATCTTCTCGATCTTCTCGTGGCTTCTTCCGGAGACCTTCTCGGTATTCAGATGTACCATATCTTCACGAGCTTTGTGCCTTTTATGAGGAGGTTGTTCCTTCAGACTCTTTAGAGGATTTCTTCCAGCGTGCCGGAGTTGGTCCACCAATCTAGCGCTGAAGAGGAGGTGTTGGAAATTATTTCATCCCCAGATGGACTTTCCCATGCACATTCATGCTTGTATCTAGCTCCATATGAAGCCCTGCATTGGCATATCTTAGCAGAAATTTTTCAGCATTTTTTCTACCATTTTTTGGGTAATTTTTTAGCCATTTTATAGCATTTTTTGCTTCAGCCTTGCTGTCGGCCTGCTACAACTGGCCGACCAGCATACTGAGGTACTATAAAAGGGCTGGCTCCCTTTTTCCCTCATATCATCTCATTTTTCAGCTTCTGCAATGATAGGCAGCATCTATGGGACCTCCCTCGTGTTGCTCCACATGATGCACTACCTTTTCTGGTGATATTCAGCAGTGATCTTCTTTTCTCCTTGATGCTTGCTGTCCATATACAATGTTGTACAGTTCTTGCAGCATTTCTGAGTGGTTATCTCAGCATAGTATCCATTCTCACCCGCTGAAGAGAGCCACCATTGTAGTCCTCTATGGGGTAGGGTAAGTCGGCCCTGGGGACCAATTGAGAAAATAAGTGCTGGCCCCCCATTAAAACAGAGGACAGCTAGAGGGAAATCATGGTGAGTGAAAGCACCAAGCCACTCCACGGGGGAGGGGGGGGGAGGAGAGAGAGAGGGGGGGGAAGGATCGTAAAGGGAGGGGTCCGCAAATCAAGAGGGGGATGGCTGAGGGTAATCCAATCATGGCCCCCGATCCCTGCGAGATGAATATTGCCTATCTCTAGGGGGAGCCTCCTGAAGCTCCCACTCTCCCAACAACTGAGCGGAGCGAGACCAGTGCTGAGAGGCCCCCACGCAATGTGAGCAAGTGCTCGGGGGGCGACCACTGCGCATCCTGAAGAGGGGGTTCCAAATCAAGGGCTAGTGAAGTCTTTCCTCATCTGATATTGGGAGCATCTGAGTGAGGGCTAGCTTGTCAAACTGGTAGCGAACTGATCCTTGAAGGAGGAGCTCAGGCCATGGGCTCGGGTCTCTGTGAAGATCCACCGCACACGGGGGATCTAGGGTCCACTAAGAGTCAGTGTGCGGGCCGAGATCCTGGCAATGAGGAAAGCCTTCGAAGGCTCACCTCCAGGCTGAAGGCCTCTAACGACCAACTTTCCCAAGAGGACTCAGCTCTGAATATCTGGATTAATGATGCCCAGCCCACCACGATGACAGGGCTGTATTAACCCTCCAGGCCACCTTGGCAAGACGACCGTCTGTCCCTGCCCAAAGAAAGTTCCAGATCAGCCTCTGCACCTATCCGAGGCATGCCTGGGAGAATCCCAACAAGAGGTAATGTACCATATGGTGGTCATGAGCACTAGTTGGCCACCACCACTTGGCCAGTGAGGCATGTGGTGCTCCAGTAAAGAAGCTTTTTCCAAATGCTCAGAAGAAGAGGGCAAGTTGCTACTCTAGCAAAATATCAATCCCCACCTACCATCCCAAGTATCTAACCGGGGTGCCACACTGTATGTCTGAAAAGACTCAACTGGTCTCCAAGCCGAGGTGAGTGAGGATCCAACCCAAAAACTACATGACTAATGCCAGTCGATCTGGCAGCCAAGAAACTTCTCATCGCCAACGACAAAGAGGAAGAGGAAGGGGGTGAGTGGGCACCCTTGACGGACTGATTTGGTAATCGAGAACTTGTCCCCTTTCGCCCCCTGAATGAGAACTTGACTTAGACAGCGGAATAAAGTGCCAAGACTCCCCAGATGCATCTGGCCGGGAATCCCATCCTCCAATCCACTATGTCGTAGGCTTTCCCAAAATGCAGAAGCTTTGCAGCCAAATCCTCCTAGCAAAAGCAGTGTTAATCCCAAAATGGGCCATGGCGGTCACAATATCTTGGATAAAGCTTGTCGAGGTGCCATGGATCAAATCTGGGAGGTGAGGCTACAGGCAGCGGTTGATGACTTTAGTAAGGATTTTGTAGGCGCCGCCAAGGAGGGTGATGGCGCACCACTATCATACTCCCAAATGGGGTCACCACCCTCCTTGGGGATCAAGTGAGCCTGGAGGTCATGATCTCATTGAAGGCGGCCCGGAAACCGTCCTCCATGAGGTCCGAGTGGCAAAGGAAGAGAGAAACCGGGAGTCCATCCACTCCAAGGCATTTGCCGCAATGAGATAGTGCTTGGAGGGCATCACTCAACTCCTCTCTCGAGAAGGGGGAGCTCAAAAATCTATGCAGTCCAGAGGAGACCACCTCTCATGTGCAATGCCACTCTCTCTCCCAGCCTCGAACTAGGGGGTGAGGGGACCGGCCGAGAGGAGCTCTGTAGAAATCTGTGGCAAATGACCCACACTTGAGGGGATCTGACTCAATGGTGCCATCTAGACTCCTCAGCATACGGACCCCGACTTGGCCGTGGTGGGGGGCTGTAAACTAGAAGACATCTAGTGTAACCCTATTCCCTGCCTAAGGCCAGAAGAAAGCATGGGCATGGTACCTGAACTCCCTCCTCCTCCTCTCCTCTAACGAGCATATCTCTGTGCGGGCTGTCTCCATCTCCAACTCCCAACCATGGGCTATCTATCTATTTTGTCTTTGAAGGGAGGCAAGGCTCCTGCGTAGGCTCCTCTCCTCCTTCCAAAAAGCGATGAGTCTGTCCTGGGCTACTCTTTATAAGAGCAGTCCAATCTCTCTGAGTCCCACATCTAGGTCCGTCGCAGCTGAACCACCTTGTCTGAATGTGAAAGTGCCCCATATCACCTCTCTGTGTGCTGATCCCGGAGTCCTAAACCAAACTGTTGGGGATGCGGTGTGACATGTGGGAGGTTAAGACCGTAGTAATCACAACCTTAGTCTACACTTAACTGCACTTAATGATGTTTTAGAGACAAACAGATATGTGTCAATACAATGCAGCTATATTAGATGAATGAATGATGTTACAATGAGATCCAAATGGATCTGTATTGCTGAATATGCTGCCTATATGCTGAATATGCGGGCTGAACTGCTGTCCACTCTTTCCCTGGTCTCCTGGAAGGAAACGCTGAAGGGAAGCTTTGGGAACAGATGCTGAATGCTGATGGAATGATGAAACGCAGACCTGTAGGGCTGAACTGGCTGCGTTTTGCTGATGATGATCGCTGAACTGATGATGCGTTTGCTGACTATGCTGCTGAATGCTTCTATCTGATATGCGCTGACCTCTATGCTGAGATAAGAGGCTGAAAACGCATGAAGAACCAGATGATGATGTGTGGAATGCTGAATGGAGAGGCGCCTATATATATGTGTGTGAGAGGGCTGGTCGGCCAGCACTAATGCAGTCGGCCAGTGCATATCTCTCCATAAAATCTCATAAAGCCAGTCGGCTGCCTCATAAAGGCCTGTAAAATATCTGATGGTTCTTGATGATGTCTATGATGCTAATATGATGCCATGTCACTGTACACCTGACTGGTGTGCACGTGACATTCCCCGCTGCTAAATTGTTGCTGGGTGATAAACCTGGCAACCTTCGACTCTTCTGCGATCCTTCTCCTCCGAACCACTGCCCCCTTCTGTCTTCTTCTGGGACTGAGGCCGTCTGCAGGAGTGAAATCCTTGAGCCAAGACGCTATGTACCCTGAGAGTTCATGGGTAACATGTATGCAGGACTGACTGCTAAGATGACTGCTATGATAACTGCTATGCAAGCCATGTGCAACCCTAAATGCTGTGCAAGAATGCAGGTGGATGGGTTACTAATGCAAACCTAAGGGAAAATCCCTAAGGGTGGCTTGCAAAATTTTGAGAACTGGGTTTAGCTGTGCGGAAGCGATAAAACTGATGACTGACTGAATGACTGATGAACTAAACATGCTCTAAGGCTGGTTACCCTGTAACGCTCTGATACCAATGTGACATGTGGGAGGTTAAGACCATAGTAATCACAACCTTAGTCTACACTTAACTGCACTTAATGATGTTTAAGAGACAAACAGATATGTGTCAATGCAATGCAGCTATATTAGATGAATGAATGATGTTACAATGAGATCCAAATGGATCTGTACTGCTGAATATGCTGCCTATATGCTGAATATGCAGGCTGAACTGCTGTCCACTCTTTCCCTTGTCTCCTGGAAGGAAACGCTAAAGGGAAGCTTTGGGAACAGATGCTGAATGCTGATGGAATGATGAAACGCAGACCTGTAGGGCTGAACTGGCTGCGTTTTGCTGATGATGATGGCTGAACTGATGATGCGTTTGCTGACTATGCTGCTGAATGCTTCTATCTGATATGCGCTGACCTCTATGCTGAGATAAGAGGCTGAAAACGCATGAAGAACCAGATGATGATGTGTGGAATGCTGAATGGAGAGGCGCCTATATATATGTGTGTGAGAGGGCTGGTCGGCCAGCACTAATGCAGTCGGCCAGTGCATCTCTCTCCATAAAATCTCATAAAGCCAGTCGGCTGCCTCATAAATGCCTGTAAAATATCTGATGGTTCCTGATGATGTCTATGATGCTAATATGATGCCATGTCACTGTACACCTGACTGGTGTGCACGTGACATGCGGGCACTCTACTAACACTCCGGCCACTAGGGGTCCTCAAGGTGAAGAACAGGGGCATGGTCTAATAACGTAGTGCCTACAATGATGCTTGTCATACACATCCCCCCCCCCCGCCCGGCGCATTTCCACTCATCCACATAAAACCTATCAATGCGGGAGATGTTCCGTCCGTGCATCCTCATGTCTGACCTGGAAAAACAGAGGCTCCAGGTGCCACGGATCTTGTCCTCATGGTGAGAATCAACTCCTCCCAGGCTGAGTACTCAGCCCTTGAGAGTGTCTTGACCCTCTCTCCTGTCTGTCCGGTCTCTAGCATGTTGAAGTCCCCTCCCATGCACCAAAAATCTGCTTAAGGGAGCTCTTGCTGCGCCTAAATCCATAAACCCATCTGCCCCGACGCCGTGTTTGGAGGATAGATATTGAGGAGCCCACCAGGTCCTCCGCAATCCTGATGATCACCCAGTGAGCTCTCCCCAGAACCTTAGTGCTTGAGTCCAAAACTCAAGGGAGTAACTAGTTGCTCAATTACTGAGATGCAAACACCCCCCTGGCTCCCCTCAAACCAAAAAGTGTGGCTCTACAGCCCGGTAAGATCTTTCCTCTGTCTCCAGGTACGTCCTACCAAAAAATGGTGCTGCAAGAGGAAAAATAACCCCTGGGCCCCCCCACAGGCTCTTTGAATCTCCTAGAGAAGAACCCCTCTCCTGGCACGGAAGCGGGGCCCGTCCATCCCATAAATGTTCCAAGAGATAATCTGCATAACTATGCACGGGAGGAGTATGCCCCCTCTCCACAGAGGGTTTTGGAAGTCAGTTTGGAAGGAAAGTAGTCGCAATTTGTGCATGGCCGTACATTTTACCTCATTAGAAGGTTGCAGCAGTCAAAATACGCTGCGCGATCTGCTCCTGCGAGCTACGCTCCATCCCCCCCCTCCCGTCTACCCTCCCCCCGCTGCCCCTCGCCGTCGCGCCCCCCCCCCCCCCCCCCCCCCCCCCCCCCCCCCCCCCGTCCCCCGCCTCTCCTCCGCCTCTCTCCCCCGCCTCCTTCCTCCCCCACCATCTCCCCCCCGCCTTCTCCTCCCCCGCCTACTTCCTCGCTTCCTCCCCCGCCATCTCTCCCCCGCCTTCTCTCCCCCGCCATTTCTCCCCCCCCGCCTTCTCCTCCGCTTCGTGGCTCTTCCCCCCGCCTTCTCCCTCACCTCCCCCTCCGTCTCGCCCTTCCTCCCACCGCTAGCTCCCCCCCGCCTCAGCTCCCCCCTCCCCCCTCCCCCCGCTCCGCCCCCGCTATCCTCTCACCTTCCGCCTCTCCGTTTCCTCGTAGGGCTGTGTCCCTCCCGTTGGTGACCCCGGTATCTGGCCTTTTCCCTCTGGAGGACTCCATGGAAGCCGCTCCGACTACCCCTGCCGATTCCGGTCTCCGTCTGGAGTTCACAGCTGCAGATCAGCAGTTGTTTGTTTCCACAGTATCCGCTCTTGAGGCCTCCTCCTTGGTCTGCAAGATAGTGGGTAGCCGTCCGATGCGGAGAGAGCTTCGCGACCTTCTGCAAGGCAGCCTCGTTGGCGTGCCTGCCAAGATCGTCAACGTCAATTTTTTGGGACATGGCTACTACCAGGTGGATTTCGAGTCCCCCCAGGCATCTCAGATGGTGCTGGCTCGGTGCCCCATTGCCCTCCGCTCATCCCGGGCGTTCCTGGCGCGATGGACTCACGGTTTCGACCCCGCTTCTGACCCGCTAGCAGGCGCGACAGGTTTCCCCATCACTATCTGCTTTCCTGGACTCCGCAGGGAGTACTTGCCCCTCTTGTCATCCATTGGCAAGGCGTTCGGGCAGGTGGTGGAGACACCTCAGACAGCGGCCTCAGTGATAGCTCGGGCAGCAGGACTCCTGGCCATTCGTGTTGTGGTTCCGTCACCGGAGTCCCTCCCGAAGACGATCCTCCTCCCTTGTCTTTCTGGAGGACATCTGATTCAGCGCGTGGAGTATTCGGGCCTCCCCGGCCAATGCTACATCTGTCGGGAGATGGGCCACCTCGCACGCGCTTGTCCCCGCAAGGGGGCTCATCCTTCACGCTCTGCCGCCTCTGGACCCCCTTCAGGAGGCCCGAGGGGTGGCCATCCACCTCAGAGACCGGACATCCCTGGCTCGTCTCAGCAGGCGCCATCATCTGACGAGCAGGCCCCGGCGGAGGATGCCGCGCAGTCCCAGGAGGCTGGCGGATGGCAGGAGGTTCGCCGGCGGAAACGCCCGGCCCGCAGGGACCGCCGCAGACGCCAGCAGGCAGCACAGGCTGGCGGACAGGCTGGCGGACAGGCGACCCCGGCTGGCGTCCAGGCACCTACCCGCACTTATGCTCCCGTCAGGGATAGGCGGCCAGCAGGTCCCACCCCGATGGACGAGGATTCAGTCTCAGTGCCCGTTGAGGCCGCCGGTGGAGCCCCCCACGTGGAGACCCCGCTCCCGCCTCCCCCCGCGGGGGGCCCCGCCCCCTCCATGGAGCAGATTCCTGAGGATCCCGGGCCGCACTCTGCGACCCTCGGCCCCTCTTCCCTTCACTCGGAGAGCACTCCTTCCTCCCTCCCCTCTCCCCCCCCAACTCCCCCCCTCGCCTCCCCCAGTGGCCCCCCCTGACACCTCTCCTCTTGCAGATGCCTCTCCATCCTCTCCTTGCTCTCCCCCCTCCTCTCCGCGAGCCACCATCCCTCCCTCGGCCTCTCCAAGATACTCCTCCAGACCACCCACTGCCTCGGGGCAGCGCAGCTGGGTAGGCCAGAGTTCAGTTCAGCGGGGGCCGCCACTCCGGGCCGGTGGAGATGGCGATCATAGCTTCGCCCGCCACAGAGTTCTCTCCAGCCTCCCCTGGGGGGCCCCCGCGAGTGATGGGGCTCCCAGTGGATTATGGTTTTTTCAGGTGTCTCTAGCTGGATGCTGGCCCGTTTGAGACACTGGTAGCGCCCTTGCGAGTTTGCGTGGTGTGCCATCCCTCTCGTTCTCCTTCAGTGGTGAGCAGCATGGTGGCCTTCTCCTTTCCTCTCAGTGTTGCCCCAGACACAGCATGGGATTGCAACTCTGTAGAGGAAGTTTTGCGTGATCAGATACTGGAGTTTTCTCACCACTTCAGTGACCTGGGGCTCACGGACCTATTGCAGACCCGATTACACTCAGCCCGCATGAGCTTGTTTGGTTAGGAGATTGGCGGGCGGATCCGGTCCACACCTCAGTTGAGGCGGTGCTACTGATTCTCCTCCACGCCGCCCCGAGGGTGCAGCCTACCTTTAGATACATATATGCAGAGGATTGGTCTCACGCCTATGCCCTGGACAGGGCGAAGGCGGAGTGGGGCTGGACACGGAGACAGGTCACCCTCTTTTTGGAGAGACTCCGCACCCGGACAGACAGTGACTATTCTCCCTCCAAGCCGGCGCCCAAGACTCACAGAGTGGAGGGCAGCTCATCCGGGCCGGCTGAGAGGGGTGAGCCAGTGTCGGCTGCTGCACTTGCCATAGCTCATCCATGAGGATCCTCTCATGGAACATCCAGGGTCTGGGTGGACCTCGCTGCTACATTGGTCGGGGCAGACTTCGCCAGGAGATCCAGAGGGCTCTCGTTGGAGGACCCATAGATTTCCTTTTCATCCAGGAGCACCACCTTTCTGCCGGGCGTACCCGCACCTGCGGGAAGATCTTGCCAGGCAGGAGTCACACTTTTTGGTCACCGGCATATGGCTCCCAGGGGAACCAGGGTGGAGTATGCATCTCAGTCAGCGAGCAGCTTCTATCCGAGGTTGTGGATTCTGGCACTCTGGTCCAGGGTCAAGCGCAGTGGATCATCCTTCGGGTTGGGGAAGACCGCATTGGCTTCCTCAACTTTTACGCCCCTAATGGGGCGACCGGGAGAGCCGAGTTCTGGAGCACCATTAGGCAGTCCCTCCCCATGGCAGACCATTGGTGCCTAGGGGGGGATTGCAACATGCTGGAGGATGCAGAGGACAGGATGGGGGGCAGCCAGGAGACCATTCATGGGCCGGAGCTCGCTGCCTGGGAGGAACTAGCGCTGCAGGTGAGAGGCCAAGATCCGTGCGGCGTGGACTCTCTCGGAGTTTGGCAGGTTGCAGGGGAGTTTATCTTTCTCGCGCTCGGATAGACGGGCCACAGGAGTTAACCTTTCCCGCGTCGACAGGTTTTACATTGATGAGTGGGCTTGCGATAGAGGTGGCACTGTGGGTATACTTGCAGGCTCCTCGTTTTCAGACCACTTTCCAGTGCTTCTCCAGATCGATGACCCTACGAGAGGAGAGCGAGGCCAGAGCGTCCGGATTCCAGATTCTCTCATAGAGGAGCCCGAGATTGCGACCAGAGTTGAGTAGGTCTGGCAGGAGCTTCAGTTCAGGAGAGGATCGGCAGCCAGTGATCTTGACAGGGGTTTGCAGGAGATCAGTAGGATGCTCAGACAGGCTGCCCTGGACCGTCTGGAGGCTTTCAGAGAGCAAGAGAGGAGCCTGCGGAGGAGTCTAGCTTCCCTTCAGAGACTTCAGGAGAGGGAGCCTACGAGCCCCTGGATTTCAGAGCAGATGGAGTCAGCTCGCACAGAGATCAGATCCATCGAGGAGAGGAGGGTGGAGTTCCGATTCCATGCTCGGGCTTCTTTTTGGACACAGGCTGGAGACAGAGTGACTCGAGACTTCTTTGAGGCGACAGGGCCTCGCTTCAGACGAGAGGGTCTCAGGCGTCTTCGGCAGGCTGATGGCCAGGTGGTGGTGGATCCCCCCAGGGTTCGGGCGATCGCCACAGATTTTTACAGGGATCTGCTCTCTGCTGAGCCAGCAGATGACAGGGTGAGAGAGGCTCGGGAGGCAGTCTGGAGCTTCACGAGACCGGTTGTGCCGGCCCATTTGCAGCACTCCCTTCTCTCCCCCTTCACGGATACGGAACTGGAGGAGGCTCTTCAGGCACTTCCTCGGGGCAAATGCCCTGGTGAGGACGGTCTCTCAATGGCTTTCTTCCAGAGGTACTGGGGTTTCTTGCATAGGGGTTTCAGATTGGCATTCCAGGAGATCATGGAGTCGGGAGACATGCCGGACAGCATGGCAGAGGGGTTGATTCACTTGATCCCCAAAGAGGGAGGAGACAAACTGGAGATTAGACAGTGGAGACCGATCACCTTGCTAGGCACGGCCTACAATCCTAGCTAAGGCGATGAGCAGGCGGCTTCAGCCTCACCTTCCGGACATCATCCACTCCACGCAGACAGGCTTCATCCAGGATAGGAGCATCCTGGATAACATCTTCTCTTTCTGGGAGGCTACGGCTCTGGCTAGATTTCGGCAGGAGGATCTGGCATTATCTTCTAGCAACCAAATTCATCTTCTTTGTAGACCATCAAGCTCTTCTATACTTGGTAAACAAGCCCTGCCCCCTCAGTGGATCCGTGGGGTCTCTGCACTCTACACATCGGCCCATAGCCAGGTGCTGATACAGGGCGTGCGCGGAGAGAGGTTCCAACTCTCGCGCTCGGTGCGGCAGGGGTGCCCCTTGGCGCCCTTTCTTTTTCTTTTTGTGGCAGAGACCATGAGCACTTTCTTGACGGCACAGGATACAGGTTTGCGGGGCCTCAAGCTCCCCATCCGCACCTCGGAGGAGCTCCTAGACTCGGAGTTTGCGGATGACACTGCTGTCTATCTTCAGGGAGGGGAGGAGAACCTCCGCCGCTTCGCCTCAGCCATGGACAGGTTTTGCAGAGCTTCGGGCACTTTGATCAACTGGCACAAGTCGTGTGGGTTGTGGGTCAGTTCTGTGCCCCCCCCGACTTGGAGGTTAGTTGATGGGTTTCAGTGGCTGCCCCCCGGCACTACAGTGCGCTATTTGGGATGCTATGTGGGCATTGACATATCTCCGGAGCAGCAGATAGCCCCCCTTCTTCTGAGCATTCGGAAGAAGCTTCTGTATTGGAGTACCGCTCGTTTATCTCTGGCTGGCCGAGTGGTTGTGGCCAACCAGGTCCTGCTTGCTACCATGTAGTACATCACTTCTTGCTGGGCCTTCTCGCAGGCGTGTATTGGCCAGGTGCAGAGGCTCATCAGGAACTTTCTTTGGTCCGGTGGCGACGGGCGGCCCGCCAGGGCCAAGGTGGCATGGGCTATGATCACCCAACCGAGGGAGAGAGGCGGCATGGGCATAATTGATCCTATTTGTCAGAGCCGAGCTTTGCTTGGCAAGTTGGTGGTTCGTGGCCTCCTACCAGGCGCTGAGCCGTGGAAGGAGTTTCTTGTTTCCAGGATTCGCAGCCGCACTCCTTCTCTTAGCGGCCCCTGGACCCCCAGCATCAGGTGGATCTTTACAGAGCAGCGATCCAGAGGAGTGGGCCTTGGCTTGGAGGAGCGTTTTGCAGCTAGCCTTCTGAGGGCCTGGGAGCATCTGAGGCCGTCACTCTTCCAGACTCCCCCGGGCACCGATGAGGAGCGCCTGAGGCAGCCATTGATCTGGAACCCCTTGATCCGACTTCCCAGTGGTCATATGGTTGGATCGCGATGTCGTGGGGCCCGTTGAGCTCCGGCCCAGCCCAGTCCCTAGACGACTGGATATGTTTTCAGCAGCTGCCTCTAGAGGCTTAGGAGAGGAGACTCAGCGGGATGAGGGGCAGAGAGTTGATGAGGCAGGACATTGAGGCGGCCATCCCCCGGGAGTGGCGGACTCCAGTACAGGACCCTCCACCTCCACAGTGGATGGGCGTCTTTACTCGGCATGAGATCCTTCTAGCGGTCTGCGGCTCAGCAGAGAGAGTCACCCCACTCACCTTCGAAGTGGGAGAGGGAGGCCAGCTTCAGAGGACCCGACTAGATTTGGATGAGTTCCAGGGTTGTATCTTTCAGAGGGTGCGGGTGGTCGGCTTTCATCAGAGACAGTGGCATGTAGACCCCTCACCGGCCTCAATAGGGGAGGACTATTCTTGGAGATTATGGGCTTGGGACAGCAGGCCTCTTATTCGCCTTCAGTGGGATCCAGGCGAGTGGCTTTGGCGAGATCCCTACTCGGCCCCTACCAGCCCAGGCACCCCCTTTTTTCAGTACGCAGCGAGGCTGGGGCGGCGGATCCAGAGGCACAGGACAGCGGGCACCCCGGCGGCGGCCGAGCATTGGCGGCGACAGGGGCTCTCCCATGCCTTCCTTAGGGACTTCTGGCAGCGCCTTTGGGCCAGCTTCCGGCCCCGGAAGGTGACGCTTTTTCTCTGGCTTACAGCGCATAGAGGACTGGCTGTGGGGGCTTGGCTAGCTTTTGGCAGACACCCAGCGTCCTGCCCTCGGTGCGGCCATGCACAGGAGTCGCAGCGGCACTGCTTATGGGATTGCCCACAGGCACAGTAGGTCTGGCAGCGCGCTCTCAGGATGGTTTTTGCAGGCTCGCCAGGTGAGATGATGGCAACGTGGGGTGCGGTGGCTTGGGCCACGGACAGCGGCCCGGCCCTTGGATACAAGGACGTCCCTGGCAGTGTGACAATCCAGGTCTCTGACAGGGCGATGGCAGTGGTTCCGACGCCAGACTTCTCTTCGGCAGTCTCCCAGGAGGGGGACGGGCACAGATGGGAGATGATCAGCAGCATGACGGCTTGGCACATATGGAGAGCCCGATGCAGGGAGGCCATAGACCGCCAGGCGACTCCACCGGCGGAGGTCATACAGGCCCTCTGGGTGGACATCATTCACACCTTGAGAGGACACTAGGGGAAACTTCAGGGCGACTCGGATCGCATGAGAGGTCGCCGCAAGGCGTTCCTCCGCACTTGGCAGCCTGGCCCTTTCCTCATCGCGAGGGGCGAGGATGTCACTTGGCACTACAGGCCTCCAGTTTGGCTCTTCTCACCTCCCGCATGTACTACTAGGTAGCCCCCCCCCAGAGAGCGGCCAGCCACGAGGGTGGAGCTCCGGTGTGCACTGTGTTTATTATCCCTCCTTGTGAGGTGAGCTTTGTAGCCTTATGGCGTTTTCTCATTAACTAATAGAAGGATCGTTTTTCCCCCAAAAAAAAAATAAAAAATTGTGCATGCCCAAATGCGAGCCAGGTAAGCATTGATCCTACCCTCAAATCTGCTCTAGCCCTGTTGGGGGCATACTCGGGGCTCCATGCCTTGCAATGAAGATAGCGGTATGCTGGTGTCAGAGGGACTGTCGTCGCTGCCACATGTAAGAACACGAACAAGAGTCCTACTTCCGGAGGCATGAGCCCCTAGCTCCATACAGGACAAAGGCCACAAGTGGGTGACAATATCAACAAGCCGTCCGTCCCTGTCTCCCAAGTGCCAAGAGAGGGCGATTGCCTAAGAGTGACTCACTACCCAGAGCAACACTAAGCAGGAATGAAAAGATCACCGTGCCACTATCTAGAGTGGCCGCTCATGAGTGATAGAAAATCACACCGACTTGGAGAGGAGCCACCATCACCGAGAACTCACTTGCCTCCACTAGGAGGCACCTGAAGAGGTTGTAATCCACTGAAGCCCACATGATCAGGGAGCCGCCATGGCATTCTGAAGGACATCTGTCACCATTTGGCCACCCAATTGGTCCACCCGTGCTTTCTCATCATGTATGTACATTGGACTGGTATCCATGGCAGTTGTATATGCCAGGGATTGATGCCCCTCATGTGATACTGTGGACTTGGCTTTCCGTTGGGACTTGTGCCTCTGTATACATGCCCGGAAATGCCTCGTGGTCTTCCATTGGGCCTGATACTTCGTGTACTTGCCTGGAGCACGTCTCTTTTGGTAGTCTCATGAACGAGGATTGTCCATACCAATGCTCCATTGCATAGCATCTTTATGTGCTTGCTTGCAATTGAAATTGCATGCTGTTTTCATGCTTGCTTGACCAATGTGTAGTTCCGGGTAAGGGGACGCTCGCCCGCGAACCGTGCGTGTGAAACTGTCTGTTGACATGTTATGTGGCATGTGGTGACAGGTGGTAAGTATTGGTCATAAACCTAGCCTTAGGGGTTACCACTAATTTATAAGTGAGTGTGTACACACTTCATTAAGTTTTGGGCGACCAAAACTCACTTATAAATTATGACCAGCCCGGTGTTCACACACACTGATATCCCAAGGTGGACAAAACCCAATGTCCACTGCCCAGACCTTATCCCCTTTATACAAAGGAAGTAACCAGCCATGTGTCCACTCTAGCTTGCTCCACAAAACACCGGCCAACCACCTACACTGCACAACTCACCACCTCACTCCTCCTCCTATCTCTAGAGATAGGCGCCTCCTTCATGAGGGCATTTGGGCTATATTTTCTGCACTTTTCTCCTTCCCAACTCCATATCCAAGCTTGCTAAGGTGTTTCTCAAGCTTCCAAGAGTATTTCCGAATGCTAATCACTGTGCATATCCTAAGCTTGCAACCAGGTACTATAGGCCTTTTCGAGTGATCGAGAAGATCAATGAAGTAGCTTTTAGATTGGCATTACCTAGTCATTGGTACATACACAATGCTTTTCATGTGAGTCTCCTTCGCAAGTATGTAGGGCCGAAGCCCAGTGAAACGGTCATTGAGGATCCACCAGAAGTGGATGAACTTGAAAAGATCTTGCAACCAGAGCAGATTGTGTATCACAAGAAACGCAAGCTTGCTGCAGGTAAAGTTGTGAGGCGTTACCTTGTGAAGTTTAGGAACTATCTTCCCATTGATGCTAAATGGGTAGATGAAGAGTTCTTCAGAGATTGTCCGCATGTGCTTCAGACATATTTGGATGCTTTTCAGTTGTGGACAACTGTTAAGAAGCTGGGGAGGGATGTCACCATTTGGCCACCCAATTGGTCCACCCGTGCTTTCTCATCATGTACGTAGTATCCATGGCAGTTGTATATGCCAGGGATTGATGCCACTCATGTGATACTGTGGACTTGGCTTTCCGTTGGAACTTGTGCCTTTGTGTACATGCCCAGAAATTCCTGGTGGATTGGTGTTCCATTGGGCCTGGTATTTCATGTACTTGCCTGGAGCACGTTTTTGGTATAGTCTCATGAACGGAGATTGTCCATACCAATGCTGCATTGCATAGCATCTTTATGTGCTTGCAATTGAAATTGCATAGCATCTTTATGTGCTTGCTTGCAATTGAAATTGCATGCTATTTTCATGCTTGCTTGACCAATGTGTAGTTCTAAGTAAGGGGACGCCCGCCCGTGAACCGTGCATGTGAAACTGTCTGCTGGCATGGTTATGTGGCATGTGACAGGTGATAAGTATTGGTCATAAACCTAGCCTTAGGAGTTAGCACTAATTTATAAGTGAGTGTGTACACACTTCATTAAGTTTTGGGCGACTAAAACTCACTTATAAATTATGACTAGCCCAGTATTCACACACACTGATGTCCCGAGGTGGACAAAACCCAATGTCCACCGCCCAGACCTTATCCCCTTTGTACAAAGGGAGTAACCAGCCATGTGTCCACTCTAGCTTGCTCCACAAAACACCTGCCTGCCACCTACACTGAGCAACTCACCGCCTCACTCCTCCTCCTCTCTCTAGACATACACGCCTCCTTCATGAGGGCATTTGGGCTGTATTTTCTGCACTTTTCTCCTTCCCAACTCCATATCCAAGCTTGCTAAGGTGTTTCTCAAGCTTCCAAGAGTGTTTCCGAGTGCTAATCACTCTCCTACACACTCCCAATGACTGAAATTCAACAAAACAACTCTCTTTATTGCTGTAATTTATGGTCTTTTTTGCTGAAAACCCTAATTTCAACCCTCCTTTCTCAAGTTAAACCATAGGGGAGGCTTTCCCGGGGTTCTCTTCATCCTCTTGAAGACTTTTGTCACGAAGAAATGCGACAAAGCAAAGATCTCATCACTCCAAGGACTTCCATCGCAAAGACTTCCGCTCTTATCGACTCTACTTGCAATTGGTAAGCTTTTATGCTTAAATATGGAAGCAAGTAGCAGGAGGGAGAAACCGGATTACAAGATCACATATCCTATGTAGTGTTCTCTTGTCCTACGTGCTCTCTTGCAGACTGTTTCTGCCATGTGTTGGTAGAACAATAGAGAGCAGATGGTAGGAAACATGGGCACTTGAGAGGGTAGTGTGAGTTGCAAGTCTACATCGACAACCACTTGTTTGCAATACTGTATTCATATGCATTGGTATGGAAATCTGGTCAGAAATGCCCATGACACTATGTACTTGATTCTCCCAAGATCAATATACTTTATTTGAGGGAAGGGCCGGCCGTTCCGGCTCATTGTGTGTCTCTTGTCGATTCAGCAAATTACTTCTTGTATTGAGCATATGTCCATCAAATCTTAGTGTATTTAAGTGTATTGATTAGCATTGTGTTCAACCAAGTCACAACATCCACACTGGATGCTGCAATCGTCATCTCTATAGGATCAGGCAACTGGTAAATCAAACCATGGGCTGAGCCAGACTAATAGACTATTGGCACCAGGAGGAATCAGGAACAGTCGGATGGAGGGGGGTAGTGAAGGCAACAAAACTTGGGGGTGGGGGAAAGAGACGAGGTACGGGACAGGAGCCTGGAGGGGAGGGGAAGGGAAGGGGGGACTCGGGAGGAATCTCAACAGAGGGATTAAGGGAAACCTGGGGAGGGGGGACCATCTGCACCAAAACCTCAGAAAGAACCGAAGATTGAGACCCTGTAGCTGGCACCTCCTGGGCACTGCCCACCTCCTGATCCGGAGATAAATACTCGTAAACGAAACACTCCGGAATACTTAACACACTGCCACAGCGGATCCTCTTGTAGGCTGGGGATGGAAAGAATCCCTGCTGCCCTAGCTACCATCAATATGGGGGATTCTTGAACCTGCCCAACTAGCTGTACAATAGAGGAGGAGAGCGTGATAATCCTTCTTGCGAGCTGAGAAAGTAAACCGTAATTGGGAAGCTGGAAACACCTGCAAGGGAGTCAGATGGGGGATCAAAGCCATGGTGCCATCTTGCAAAAAACACCTGAGCACTGCATATCGCGATGGATGTAGGCTGAGGGTGGAAAAACACAGGGATGCAGCCTGCAACCATGGAGTCAAAGATGGACCTTCTAGTGGCAGAGTCCCCTTGGAGTTGCAAGCAAAACACACTCTCTTGGAAGAAGCTCATCAAAGTGAGAGGAGAGTGGCACTTGCTGGTGCGCTATTTTTTATATTTGGAATTTCAAAGAATTTTGCTCTGAAACAAGAAAAGAGCCTTTCTCAGCTTGTAAATCAGCACTTCAGGAGCAAGTTGTACTGCATGCCTGCAAACATCCTGTGACTCAATTCATGGTCTCACACTTCTCATTCAAGTCTCTGAACTACCAGCCAAGTGGTTCTTCCACAACCAAGGAAAATTTAATTACTGATAAGCAGGAAGACCAGGGCACAGTTACCACTGCATTTCCCTCAAGGCTGAAACGTATTGGGTATATTCGTTGCTTTAAACATATACCTGGTGAGTCGAACTCCACCTCAAGTAGCCAAGCCCAAGAAAATGGATAGCGATGACTTTGCCCGACTCGCCAATGAGGGCTGCCTGGAGCAAATCTCGAATCTGTCTGCGCATGGAGTGGCCCCCAACGATCTTACAAATCCAGGAAGATGTCTCGAGGTAGGCAATTGTAGAAGCCAAGAGCTCGTCGATGTCCCCTTCAGAAAAAAGGCAAAGGGCAGGCCGCTGGGAAGCTCTGGGTGTCATCTTTCTGTGCCTTTACACGTATGAGCTTCTATTGCTGGCCGACTGCTCCCTATGCTGTTCGACAGGGTCTTGGGCTTGTCATAAGGCTGCCCTAAGTGCTTTAAACCTATTGTTTATATCTTGCCCAAATCAAGGATTAGCTTGGAGACCAGCCTGACATCCCCTCCTGCTCAACTTGGTGACGAGATTCCAACTTTTGACCTTGGATGACTGCCAGCATCCCCTTGTCTCTTCATGGACTCCCAAACTTGTCATCCTTCCTTCCTGGCAACCTTTTCACTGAAAACATTGCCATGTCTCTGTTTCCACTCCAAATTTGGTGTTGAGATCTGTGCATCTGTTCCACTTTGTCCTTGTGCCTTCATCCCTTGACCCACAATGGTCTCCTTCCTGAAGTTGATCATGGCATGCTTGCTCCACCCCCTTTGGAAACGGTCCCGAGAGACTTCCTTAGTATGCCCCAAATGGCATCCCACCTTCAAGACTGCCATTCCTTTGGGTTTTGCTGACACCAACCAGCCCCATGGGGTTCCTACCCTATAAACCTATTGTTTATATGTTGCCCAAATCAAGGATTAGCTTGAAGACCAGCCATGTCCATGTGTGCACATGACATCCCCTCTTGTTGAACTTGGTGACGAGATTCCAACCTTTGACCTTGGATGTCTTGTTGAACTTGGTGACGAGATTCCAACCTTTGACCTTGGATGACTGCCATCATCCCCTTGTCTCTTCATGGACTCCCAAACTTGTCATCTTTCCTTCCTGGCAACCTTTTCCCTGAAAACATTGCCATGTCTCTAATTCCGCTCCAAATTTGGTGTTGAGGTATGTATATCTGATCCACTTTGTCCCCTTGCCTTCATGCCCTGACCCTAAACACTACAATGGTCTCCTTCCCGAAGTTGATCATGGCATCCTTGCTCCATCCGCTTTGGAAACATTGTCCCAAGAGACTTCCTTAGTATGCCCCAAATGGCATCCCACCTTCAGGACTGCCATTCCCTTGGGTTTTGTTGACACCGACCAGCCCCATGGGGTTCCTACCCTATCTCTGTTACTCTCCTTCGACCTGTGCACCTTCCTAGGACACCTTCAACACTTGTCTATGTTACTCTCCTTGGACCTGTGCACCTTCTTGGGGCACCTTCAACACTTAGCTTTGCTAAGCCTGATGCTTTGATACCAATGTCACATGCGCGGAAGCTCTAGGTGTCATCTTTCAACCATGAGTAACTAAATAGGAACCTTGATGCAAGTCACCAACAAAGACAGAGAAAAGAGAGAGAGATGGCTGTATTTTCAATATATTATACAGTACAAAAAGTGTCAATATGACTGTATAATATACTCTCCTTGGACCTGTGCACCTTCTTGGGACACCTTCAACACTTGTCTATGTTACTCTCCTTGGACCTGTGCACCTTCCTACGACACCTTCAACACTTGTCTATGTTACTCTCCTTGGACCTGTGCACCTTCTTTGGGCACCTTCAACACTTAGCTTTGCTAAGCCTGATGCTCTGATACCAATGTCACATGCGCGAAAGCTCTAGGTGTCTTCTTTCAACCCTGAGTAACTAAATAGGAACCTTGATGCAAGTCACCCCAACAAAGACAGAGAAAAGAGAGAGAGATGGCTGTATTTTCAGTATATTATATAGTACAAAAAGTGTCAATATGACTCTACAAAATTTGTGGCAGAATCTAAAGACCTAATGCTTGACTCTTGACCTGCCCCAATTGACCTGCCCCAAAGGGGGTCAAATGAATACAATGATATCTGGACTAGCATTCTTATAGGCCCCAAACATGCTAGTTGGTCTGCCTAAGTGCTTTAAACCTACTCTTTATTTGTTGCCCAAATCAGGAATCAGCCTAGAGACCAGCCATGTCCATGCATGCACATGACCTCCTAAAGCGGTAAAGACCAGAGAAGCCGACTCGTGCCAAAAGGAGAATAACACGGGCGAAATACCTATGCAGAGAAGATAGGGACAACAGAAGAGAAGGTTAGGGCGGAGGAAGGGACAAGCAGAGAAAGAGTGCTAGAAGCGGCACAAGGGGCGCAAAGAAGAGGAGGGACGGTCATGTGTCGGGGGAGTCTTGCCTCTATAGCTCGTCCGAACACACTACCGTGAGGAGGGAACCACCAGCTAGCACCACAACACCAGCAAAACACCAAATCAAAGTTTCAATCCACTCAGCTGATATCCTCTATCCTCCAGCTAACACAGTCGGATACCTAAATACTCTCCAAACCCCTCAAACTGATACAGCTGACTCCTCCAGCTGTCCCCCAGGTTCGTCCTAACCTCCAATAGCTCTGATCTTCAAATACTTGCCTCAATGCATCAGAACTGCACTGAACCTATCAGCTCCCCCCTATTGATTGAGTTCTGACTTAGCTATACCTCAGCTGACGCAGTCCCCAATCAGACCTCAACACTCCAGTGTCCACTGACACCTCCAATCCCTTAAAAACTTCAAATCCCACCAGGACTCAACTCCACACAGTCAAGGCTGACAACAGCTGACTATCTACTGACTCTGGAACTCCTTCCCCTTCTTTTCTGCAAATCCAACCAGTGCTGATTGACTGAAAATCTGACAGTCAAATAGAAACCCTAACCTTTTCCCTTCAACCCACAAACATCATATTTACCCTTGTATACTCTCAACTGACTCCTATTGGCCCTCAGCTGATCTAGACCACCATCCAGTCCCCAACCTATCCAACTGACTTCTGACTACTCTCCGATTGTAAGACCAGACTTCACAGGCTTCAAACAAGACAAGATCTATACTTCAACAACATTAGCTGACTGATCCAGACACACAGTTGACTCAAACTGACTCAGCCAGATCCTGCTAACTCACAATTAAGAGCTTTCTGACACAGACCTAATTCAGCAAACCTCAAATCTTCACTCACACATGAATTTCCTCAACAATCTCAAACCAAACAACAAAAAAGTAGAGCATAATCATTTCATCCATCTAAACACATAAGGAGCCTCTTGCATATAGATGATTAATGAGTTTGTCTCAACAACCCTAAGACATGGGGTTCAAACAAAAAAGAAAGAACATGAAGAACAAGAGGAATCCTCCACGAGATTATTCCAGAAAGCTCTACAAGCCTTTTCCTTCAAATTCTAGAAGAACAAGTATCTTTGAACACTGCAACTACCCTCTGCAGGTCTCCTTCTTCAAGCACAACAAAGAATTGTTGAGCAAACCTTGGACTGGTCCAAGTTCTAACAGTGTTGCTATTCCCAGAGGTCCTAGGGTACCAACCTCCTACAAGACCCTCTATCACCTTAGCACCCTCTGCTCTGGACAGACCCAAACCTCCTCAAAGAATTCCCACGTCGTCTTCTTCCAAACAAAACAAACAACCTAGTAAGCTTCCATAGAGCTCCTACACAACAAAACCCCTTGGCTCTCTCACAACCCTTCACCTCTATCGTCTTCCCCGCAACTATGCGCTTCTCCTCTGGCTCCCGAGCATCTCCTCTTCTTCCCCTTCACGCATGCAAGAGTTCTTTCTTCATTTGGCTAGGGTTGACAACAGCTGGTTCTATTTAGAAGGTGGCCATGCAACAGCCCCTTTTTTTCCCAATGTCTAACCATACTCGACGATTTATTTCAGTTTTGGGGTTGGGGTGGACACATCTATTGGGCACACAAAAAAACCTATCAACGGCAAGGCAGAGGACGGTGAAAAAGGCGAGGATGGAGGAAATGGGCAAGGGCAGCTGGCACAGGGCAAGGGCAGCAGCTAGGTGACAGGCGAGCACTGGCAGTCAAAAGGCAGAGGTGACAACGCACAAGGGAGAGCTCCAGCTCTCAATATGCAAACCGGTAAGCTTACAAGCAAATCGAAACTTCTTCCAGCAGCAGAAAAGATTTTAGCCCTGAACCCACTTTCTAAGCCTTGCTCTAATATGAATGTCAAAGAGTCTTGCGGAAGCAAACTGGGCTGAAATTGGGCTGTTGAAGAGGGCCTGATGCTTCTGGGGCTGGAGTGGAAAATGATGTAGTTGGGGGCCTATTAATAAGAGAGTTCTCCCCTACTACTGCTTGTAGGAAATCTCTTTACCACATGGTAGATGTAGATGCATGCCTATAAGCCCAATGAACACATTGACTGTGTCGCACTCTTTCAGGACTTGCAAACGACAAGCCGACTTGTGTTAGTTAGAAGGGACTTTTCCCCCTAATCCCCTCTTCTTGCAATTCAACCGCTCCACTAGAGCTGGCAAATGCAATCCCATAAGTGCCCTACAGTAGCCCGATTCAGACACAAGGAGCAGCAAAGCAGGTCGCCAGCAAATTTCAGCCACCATAGGGCTAATTGAAGGAGAAGCAGGCGAAAGCACAAAGAGATAACAGATATTTGCAAATGTTAGCCATGGGAATGAGTTGTTGCTGCCTCCCACCAGCCAATAGCTTTGGCTTCTGCCTTGATAATCAATCAACTATTGCAAAAAGGTTACATTGCAGCATGATCCAATATCTGTTCTTCACACACAAACTTTTTGAAAGGTTCACCCAACCACAAACAAAAAATTATGTAGTAGCATGGCTATCTATCTCCTGAGCACCTTTCCGGTTCCCACCTAGTGGCACTAGCGTATCATTGCATCAAGCTCATCCCAAGTGTTGGGCCTCCTTCATGCAAGAGCTAGAAAAGGCTCTGCTTTTAATAGCCATGCAGCGGATGAAAGCTTCAACTCACGTGGGGGTGAATGTGACATATATTCCTCAGCCAATACAGTCTGTCACCATCAAGCAAGTGGAAATGCTCGCCTAGTACCTTGTGAGCAGCATCCATGAAGGGTTGATTGCACAGATTCGCACACAAATGGTGGGCACAGCTGGACGTTAACTGTCCCATTTATAAACTATCATTCTGATGTCATCTATATCCACCTTTAGCCCAAAGGATGACGTGCAGCGTCATAAACCTTCCGCATACCACTCCTGCAAAAGTCTGTGTTCTATCTCATTGATGCCGTGGGCCTCAACCTAGTTCTAGGCCCCAGTCACTAAGGCAAATCAATTTGAACAATTTACTGGTTTAAAAAAACATGTTCTTGTTCTGGCAGAAGGTATAACGCTAACACAAATAGTTACTCCAAACTGGCACCTCGATGGCCATTAAAATCTATGCAAGCAGTAACTTCAGTTCCTTGCCATCAAAACAGACTCCCATAACCTTATGTTTCCTCATACACATTAAGGGAAGAGAAGCTCAAAACTCAAAAAACCCACTTGTAACAAGGTAGCTACTCTTTTTGTAAGGGTTTATCAACATTTCTATTTGCTCTCTGCTCCTAAAGGAAAGGAAAAATGCTCTCTCACAGGAGCAAATTCTACCAGACCAATGTCATACACATGCCCTGTCAACGGCAGTTTGAAGTCCCTCAAGATAGAAAAAGCATCTGATATGCGGCTTTTAGGAACATTGAGAGCAACTGTACAATGTGGAACCCAGCCACCAGGCTGATAGAAGTCACCAACCTCCAGCCCTTCTCTCCTTAGCAGATCATAAAACTGTTCATGGAAAGTAAGCAAAGGAACCGTAGGGGTTGGTGCAAGAAACAGCACATTTTCTTCAGTTGCAAAGCTGCCTACTGCAGAAAGTGTGACAGAAAGGGGTGGTTGTTTGGCTGCAAAACTTTTGATGACACTGTACAGTTTGGCTGATTCAAGATTGGAGGCTCCGAAAACTGTGATATGAGGACGCGCTTCAATCTCTATCAGCTGTGTGCTGATTTGCCTCCTTGCCAGGACATTCCAAATCTTGAGCACCTGGTTTTCAAGGGCAGGGTCGAAATAAAGCTCGACAGCATACCCGTTGGGCATCTTGAGATGCACGATAGATCTGAAATGTCTGCAAGAAAGATGAGGTGTGTATATCTTTCTCTCTCTCTCTCTCTCTCTCTCTCTCTCTCTCTCTCATATGAGTGAGTGCACAAGCGCCCACACACAAAATCAACACCCTCAGTACATTTAAATGGCAAAGGGGAGCCACATACTTGCATGCATGCTTGCAAACACACCTAAGTACACGCAACATATGCATGCATACTATCCCTGCACTCATTCGTACATATAAAAATATACATGCCACACATACCATGTCATACATACATACGACATTGCTTATAGATACATGAAACATAGTTCCCACTCTCTCTCTCTCTCTCTCTCACACACACACACGCGCGCGCGCGCGAGATAAATTTCGAACTTCTTAAAACCTAAAGTGAATTGTTTCAAGAAACAACCCTGACACGATTGCTGCAAAAGCGATGACTGCCACAAAACCATAAGAATCAGGGCAAGGGTGATCAGCTTACCTGGAACACCTTCGCCTAAGTGAATTGTTTTAGTTATTTTCTGTATAAACCCACAAAACCCTAAGAATCAGGGCAAGGGTGATCAGATTACCTCAGCGTAGAAGGGAACACCGTCGCCTCACTCTAACAAAGTGAATTGTTTATTAGTTATTTTCTGTATCATGGATCTTTTAACCTCATCACAAGAACGTTTGACTAAGCCATATAGATAGTCAAAGGTTCTGTTTTGGCAACATAAAACATATCCATAATACATTAAAATCTCTTTATTCTTCCAATGTTTGTAAATTGTTCAATTCCATTTATCACACATCTTTGGCCTGCCCTTTTAGGATGTAGCATTCAATACAATAATGAGAATTACCCAAATCCATACAAAGTATTTTAGAATAATGAAAATTACCCAAATCCATCCTAACTATTTTAGATCAATTCAAAGGTAAGGCCAAATTTCAATGGAGATTACTCAATTTTGACCCAAAAATATAACAACATACATTAGATTTTTCTAGTAGAGATCTTGAGATCCCTCATGGTTTGAATAGCGTGGATTATGGCGAATTGTAGCCATTTTTTGATGTGGCAACATGGTGTGCCCATTTGCTAAGGTATTATCGCCCACAAGATTAAGTGGGTGGCATAGCCATCAATGTTAAGTTTGGAAATTAAGAAGTCTTTAACTAGTCATCAATGCCATTTTTTTATCTGACAACATAGTGTGCACATTGCTAAGGTATTATCGCCCACAAGATTAAGCGAGTGGCATAGCCAACAATGCTAAGTTTGGGAATTAAGAAGTCTTTAACTAGCCATTAATGCTTTAAAGGTTGGCAATTAAGAAGTCTTTAACTAAACCATCAATGGTAAGGTTAGCAACAACTAAAAAGCCTTTAATTAAGGCAAGTAGGTGGCGTGTTCTTTTATTTCAAATAAAAACGAATGTCTTCACAACCAAGGAAATGCATGCTCATGTTCTTGTTTTTTAAATGAAAAATCAAAGTGCTCTTTTGGTTTGGTTAAAGAATAGAATAATTAAATTTTTTGTCCATATGATGATTGAGTTTTTTGCCTACTCAAGTTTGACTAAGTTCTCAAGAGTGTCTTGTGCAAGTGGGCACCATAGGCATGTGATGATATTAAAGTCATTGCTCATTTTTGTTCACAATGGTGTTAGCTTTAATGAATACTTTACAGTCTTTTTTATTTCTTTTTCTATGGAGTTGTAATTTATGCATAAATTATTTTTGTTTTGCCTTAACATGACTATGGGGTGAGGTATGCATTTTTTTATATATGATAGTTAAAATTACGTTTGGATAAAGGTAATTTTCGTGATGAATAAGGTGTTACTTTAGTAACTTTATAGGGTTATTGGGCTAGGATAATATAGGGTGCATTTATAACTAGAATGCATAACTATTTTTTTATGGCCTTCACATGTTACCAATACTATTATAAGAGTCTTGCATGTGACAAATTTTGTTCAATTCTCATGTTAAAGGGTCGACCCACACTATATTATCGCTACTCATGTGCATGCAATTCAATGCAAGATGCAACTTGCAAGTTCCATTCAAAAAATATTTGGAAGTAATATCTGGATCTTTTCAATTTCTCATACACACTTTTATGCTAAGAGACATGTTCAATAATTACTACTTGACTGAGTATTATAGTTTTCTAATACTTGATTGACGATTACAATTTTCAAAGTGTACCATTGACACGTGGTTTGATAGTCATGACATTAGTCCCACTTTATCTTTAAATCACATATGGTGAGCATATGGCATGGATAAGGTTTAGGTTACATTATATGCATTGATCTACCTTGTATTGTTCTAGTATTAAACTGGCTCCATGTCTCTTTATTATAATCAATGATATTGGTAGTAACTCAACAAGACCTTTACACTAATAACCACCAAATATGCATTGGCTTTGATGAGACCTTTGCTAATATTATTCAATAAGGGCTATTATTATGGGAGTGATGCTTATGTCACTTTAATTGCAAATGAATTTCAAAAAAAAAATCTTGATGTAGACCTAAACATAAGGGATTTGCAAACAAGAAAAGGCATATAACATATGGCATCAAGAAGTTATGCCATGTAATTATGCCAATCTTCCAAGTTTTCATATAGCAAGACTGGCACATTCTTTAAAATCTTGAAAATTATTAATTGGAGATAAATGGGCATGGCTGTCTTTTACTTATTATTGATGTTGCATACTTGGATGACATTATCATAAACTCTCTTCACTTGAAGTTTAAGATGACAAGATGATCGGTGAAGAGAAAAATCAAGTGAAATATGCATCAATTTCTTAGCATTGACTTATGGCATATTCATGAGCCATAAAAAGATGTACCATTAGTTCAAATATGCTTGTGAAAGCATATGAGAGAGAGAGAGAGAGAGAGAGAGAGAGAGAGAGATTTTAGATGTGCATTTATGAAGCCCAATAACTCAATAATTTTAAATTATACAAATTACTAAGTAAATGTCATTCAAATTCAAACCTAGTTTTAGTTTGTAAGGATGAGCTAGAAAAAACTTTCATACTTAATGTCAAAATTTTAATCGTAAGATGGTTGACTTAGATACATGAAGAACCTTATGTGCTAACAAAAGCGATAAATGCATAGGGTGAGACATAGGATATAAGTAAAATTATTCTTAAAGTTGAGAAAATGTTTGATTAAGTATTCTAAGAGACCACTTATAATAATAATATAGTTAGTATCACCATTTAAAGTTGAGAAAACGTCTGATTAAGTAGTCTAAGAGACCACTTATAATAATATAGTTAGTATCACCACTTATAAATGTTGTCTAAACATTTAATTTATTAATTCAAGAGTAAGCAATTTTCTTAGTGCAACTAATAATTATGTGTGTATATAGTTTAATGATACACTATAAATCCCATAGTTTTAGCACTACAATGTTATGGATATGCTCAAACGTACAGTGCTATAGATGTCCTCAAACGTATTAAGAAGACATCGTGGATTGTAGTGTGCTACCAATACTAGTGTATAAGTGATATAATTGAAAAGGGTTTGTGTAGAGCTACACAAACTCGTAAGTAATGTAGTCTCTACAAGTACTCCTCCAGTCTTTAAACCTTACGGCCCTCCCACATTTTGGTGGGGTTCACAAACAGAGTCTCCATCCTGGTGCCCTTTCATGTCTTGGTGGGCCACTTCTTAGTGGGGTTCAGCCCAGATATATCCATCATGATGATAGTTCTATGGAAATGGTACTCAATTTGGGCTTCACGAGTTTCTGTGGTGTCTATTGTGTTTGTTGTAGTGTTTGTAGTGTCTTTTGTGGGGGAGAGAAAGTGTGAGGAAAAAAAGGCAAGAGTTCACTAGAGATATTTTAACCAACACCAAGCCATGTATTAAAACATAATATAAAAGAGTGTAGATTACACCGCCAAGGATAGATAACATTCAAGGGGGCCAAATTTTCTCACCAAAAGTTGATTCTCCAAACTCTGATCTAGAACAGACAGGGAATGGGACTTCCTACTCAAAGGAGAACCCCGTTCAAGATCTTACTTTGGGAAAGATCATTTGGGAATACAAGCTTCATAGAGTACCCCAAGTGTTATCCATGTCCAAAGGTGGTTTACCACATTTGGCTACCTTATTATGTTTATCCATAGTGTCCATCCATGGTGTTAAGCCCACTATGCTTTGATCTCTCGTGAGAATAGGAGAGAAACTTAGTGAATATTAGGTGTTTCTACGATCTAGGTTGGTCAAATCAATAGTTGGTTAACCCATTAAAAAAGTAATTCCAAGTGTGGTACCCTAAATTTATAGAGATATGAATTATTAGGTGTTTCTAGAATCTAGGTTTATGGTCAAATCAATAATTGGCTAACCCATTTAAAAAGTTACGCTAAGTGTGGTACCCCAAAGCCGTTTTTTGTAGAGCAGAAATGTGCATGATCTTACTCAAATGGTCTTGTTGTTCATATGGTTGCGGCTACTACAAAGGTGTCATTTAATAAAAACTATAGTGTCAATGTATTAAATACAACATCAATGATGATATATATTAAATACAACATCAATGATGATATGTAGGTCTCATATGTATTCTTTAGGAAAGCTTAATTCTTGTCACCTTGTTTTTGCTCTTGTCCCTTTATAGAGTCTTTATTTACGTTTGGTTGGCCCACTTCTAAGCCAAGCACTTAACATAAAACATATGTGCACTTGCCTAAACCTAAGGACAAAAAACCTCCATACAAGGAACATAGGTAACACTGAAGACATGAGAAGCTAATGCCAAACACGCATCAAGAAGCAATGCATTTTTCTTCTTGAACATGATTGCTTGATTGATGCCAAAGTGCTATAACAAGTATGCATGCATTGTGCCCCCATCACCGACAACCAGGTATATCTCTAGATGGGGAGACCATGGTAGGTAAAAGCCTGGTCCACGGTATGACCCACTATCAGGTGCCAATTGTTCTCAATGAGCCAATTACCATAGTTAGAGCTATCACATGGATAGAACACACATGGGCACACCTTTAACCTGCACAATCCCCATGCACAAGACACCTGCAATAATCACTAAGGGTTTTGCACTTCACAAGAACATCTTAGATAAATAGGCACTCACAATAGCTAGCACCTACCCCATGCCTCATCATTGATAGTATAACAAGTATGCATGCATTGTGCCCCCATCACCGACAACCAGGTATATCTCTAGATGGGGAGACCATGGTGGGTAAAAGCCTGGTCCACGGTATGACCCACTATCAGGTGCCAATTGTTCTCAATGAGCCAATTACCATAGTTAGAGCTATCACATGGATAGAACACACATGGGCACACCTTTAACCTGCACAATCCCCATGCACAAGACACCTGCAATAATCACTAAGGGTTTTGCACTTCACAAGAACATCTTAGATAAATAGGCACTCACAATAGCTAGCACCTACCCCATGCCTCATCATTGATAGCCATCCAAGTACATTTTTAGATGGGGATCCATGGTGAGCAAAGCTGCAACTCATCATCGAGAATGTGTAGGAACCTCCAAAGGCCTTCAAAGATTACAGTCTCTTCTCTTCGATCATAATCAACGCAACAAAAATGTCACCATCGAAGATGCAAGCAACCATGAAACCATAATGAGATTTGGAAACCACATACATTACTGCCAAAAGAATTCCAGACCACCATTAGCAATAGTCAATCAAATGTAGTCCTAGTGCAAGAACCCACAAAGTAAAGGCATGGCCCCCTTTTATAACTTTCCCTTTGTTTATAGGCCCAAACCATTTACATCCTTGGAGATAAGGCCTTGCATCAAGAATTTCTATGTTAATATTGCACCACATGCAACCTATAAAGCTTTCTACCTTAACGACCAACCAAAATCTATCTCTAACAACCCATCGCAAATGTATGAACCTCCAAAGGTCTTACCACCATGAGATTTGGAAACCACATAAGTTGCTATTCCGGACCACCATTAGTAATATTCGATCAAATGCAAGGAGTCCTAGTACAAGAACCCACAAAGCAAAGGCATAGGCTCCTTTTTCTCACTTTCCCTTTGTTTACAAGCCCAAACCACTTACATTCTTGGAGATGGGGCCTTGCGTTAAGTATTACTACACTAATACTACATCACATACAGCCTATATAAGCTTCTTACCTTAACGGCCAACCAAAATCTATCTCTAATAGGTCTTGAAGCTCATGGATTGGTCTCTTGCTACCTAACACTTAACTTTGAATACCTCTTTAACCATCTCACCTCTCCGAACTGACATCTTTACCACCTAATCTTGGTAATGCTGCTACTATGAGGAGGACGCAAGGATTAGGAAAGGGGGCATGCTAACCACTCATTACCATGGTTTCATCATGTGAGGATTAAGAAAGGGGGTATGTTAACCACTCATTAACATGGTTTTGTCACACTCTGCCATCTTACTCGCATGTAACATACCCAATGCTCAATGTCAAACGGGGAAGGTATAAACTTCATGTATATACTTGCTTAAGGCTAGAAATAGTGGTCATGTACCATTTTTAAGTTATGGCCGGCCAAGTAAACACTAGTAGTTTGTATATAGGTCAATTTTAACATTCATCAATATAAAATTATTCTATTGCAATATAATGTGCTCTCCTTCTTTTCTTACACTCTTTCTTGCTTGTGTTTTGTTGAATCCTAGCATAGGTTGATGGAAGCATGCATGGATAGGTTTGATTGAAGGCTTCTTTCTCTCATGATCTTCCTTTCTACCCACCTCTTGTGGGATCGAATCATCATGAAGGAAACCCTCTTCTTACATCCATCTAGTTGAATAGGTGTTAACCACACTAGTTAACATCATTTTTCAAGCGTGGTTACACTTACCGCGCTAAGCGCTAAGCGTGGTTACACTTACCACGCTAAGCGCTTATTAATGAGAAAATATATATGGGATGACTAAGCTTATGGCTTGTGTAATGCCAGTCGTGATGTACATATAGCTAGGAAGCTAATTTTGGGCCCCCAATTGTAAATGGGCGGCTAGCCATTATAAAAAGTGAGCTTATGTATATAAATGATTTTATAGAATATGAAAAGAACGACAAAGGTTTAGCACTATGGGATGTAATAGAAAAAAGAAAATATCACCTGGGTCAGTTAAAACTATATCCCCCATAGGATTCCCATTATGATGGTTGGGTCAGCATCCCTTTCTGTATTTTGGTGAATGAGGGTTAGGTTTCCTAGACTAAGGTCTTCAATTAAGTTAATTTCATATTGAAGAAGAGAGAAGGTTAGTGTAGATAAAAACAATGTTAGAGTTTGAGGAGGGTCTTGAGGAGTTATTGGCACGTATCTTATCTCCGAGGCATGTTCGATGAGTTGGCGTAATTCATTTGGTTGGTCATTTAATTGGGATCTTTGTTGGAGGGTGAGCTGGCATTCCAGATCTTGTATTCTTGAGTCTTTGGTGGTGAGGAGTGTAGAGATGGTGACTTTCCATTGGAGCAGCAACCAGTTCTACATATCTTCTATCCGCTTCCTTTGTTGCACAATCATGGAAGTTGTGGCACGAACATTAGCTTCTTCAAGTAGTCTTTGCCGCTCCTCTGCTAAGCTTTGGCTTGAAGTCAGCTGTTGGTGTACATGCTCAAGCACCTATTGATGGCTAACCAGCATGTGATCTATCTCTTGGGAGTTTGCAGTGATCACCTCATTGAGGGCCTTCAGTTTCTCAGCATGCACTTTGTTCATATGCTCTCTTTTTGTCTGAAGGCTTACCGCTCTATTTTCTACTCGAGTAATTGCTTCAGTGAGTGTTTTGATTTGTCATGTATATCCATCTTCCTTTTCTTGGAATGTGGTATGTGCTTCCTCTAGTTGCCTTTGTATATTGTGCTTCGTTCTCCTTGGTATATGCCACTTCCTTTTGCAGTTGGCTTGCTCTAATCTTGCCTTGAGCTCCTCGTTTTCTTTGGTGGTACGGACTATGGTGAATCTGTTATTACCTTCTAAGATCTGGAGTCTTGCCTCCTGTTCATGGCTGCCTTTAAGCCTTTTAGAATCACTTTGCAGTGTGTGGCATCCATTGCTGCTATATGCTCCTTAAGTGCCTTCACTTGATCCGTGGACTCTTGGACCTGTTTCCATAGCATAGCATTCCTTTCATGTAGCATGTGAGTGGTAAGCAAGTGACTTCTCCATACTCTTTGCTCTTGGGTCTAAAGATCTGCACTTGTGGAGGCTGAGCCTTTCGTTTGGTGCACCAGTAGCATATCGAGGCCTTCCATAGTTTCTTCAAGAAAGTGATGAGCATCGAGATTTTGCAAGAACGATCCTTCTTCAATTGTGCCCTCAGATTCCAAGCGCCTTCTTTTATCGGGACTTGTGGTTTTGTCGGGTCTCTTCCTTTTCTCAGCTTCTTGAGCTTCTTGAGATTCTGGGTGTGCTGAGGTGGCCTCTTAATTCCTTTCGCCCTCATCCTTTTGTGGCACTTGTTGTGCTGTTGTTGCAGCTTGTGTTGCACCAATTTTCGCGGAGGTGGGCTAATGTGAGATTACAGAGTCGCGGAGTGGTGAAAGGTTTATGAATACCATTTGAGTAGGGCTAGAAGGTGGTGTTTGATGTGTTGACTCTGGAATTCCTCCTGTTGAAGCTGATGTTCTCTTTATCTTTGGCCTCCTTTTGCTCCAAAACCTGTTGAAAAGATGCAATATCCTATGCCACCTCTTCTTCCATACGCTGCATTTTAGATTCCAATTTTTGTAAGCTTCCTCGCATATTTTTACCTTTCTTTGATTTCTTATCCCCCTTTAGTTCTTGAATGAGCTCCTTTTTCTCTTTTAAGACCGTCTGTCCATGTTGCTACAACTCTTTTGAAATGTGTGTAGGGGGTTCCAAGTGTTGAGATATCTAGCTCATCTAGTGAGGTGGTGGAAACTGATGACCCGCCTAGGGGATAGGCCCCACACTTACACCACTGGCATGGTTGGTGAGATCATGGGTGGTATGCGGCCAGTGGGATGACAGGCTGTGTGATAGCCATTCTAGAGACTGGCATAGTTATAACACCAGCTCATTTAGTTGGGTTCACACTATAGAGAACCCTAGTATGTATTTGGTTGAGTACCTTTTCATATTGTGTACTCTTATCTTTGTATATGGTGTGTTGAGTGTTGAGTGAAGAAGAAGAAGATTTTCAGCCCCTCACCTTGTGTGTTCTCTTTTAGGGTTTTGTGAGTGTGTGTGTGCTTTGCAAGAGCTTAAGCTCTCTTCTCCCCTATATCTTTTCATGGTATCAGAGCTTGGTTCATGCTAAGGGTTGAGCTGCAAGCAAGAGAAGCACAAGAAACGGTACGAGGGTAAGAGCTTCAACTACTCTTCCCTATTTGTGTTGGCGACTACACCCTTGTCGGGAGCTCTACGGGAGGCACCGGCAAACGATCTCTGATTGAGGAGCTTTCTTCGCGAGAGTAAAGCTATAAGGTAACTATACGGTCCTATTGGACAACATTTTTGGGGCCAAAAACACGTTTCGAGCGCTTTACGACCTCCGTTTTTCAAAAAGCAGGCGATTTCGAGCACTGCGGGTAAGTCATCGATTCTCTGTAGAACTCTATTTTAAGAACTGCAGGAAGACAGATTGGTTGTGCAGACATTGTGTGTGCTGCAAGGAGGTCAACAGTTGCCATTGGGTGTATGTATGCACATTGAGGTCAGTGGTTGTGACATTTGAGTGTACTACAGTACCGTTTGCAGAAAATACAGCAGTTTGTGCAGGACAAACCAGAGTGCTGTTTCTGGTAAATTTGTGTGTCTGGTAAGATGTCAAATGATGGTATAAACTAGATTGTTGCTGAGAAGCTTGATAAGAACAACCTCCATGCTTGGAGGTTCATGTTGACAAATTTCCTAATGGGAAAGTGTTACCGAGACTATATAGAAGGTGAGCATGCAGAGGCACCGATGATACTGGAGATCAATTCGACTGCCTGCAGATGTGAAAGAGTTCAAGGATTAGAACCAAGGAGCCAGAAAAGTTATGTATTGGCTCTCTATCAGTATACAGGACACCATGATTGGGCACATACAGGATGCCAAGTCCCCCAAGGAGGCGTGGGACACCTTGGTAAAACTCTATGAAACGAATACCAAGGCACGAAAGATACAGTTGAAGAATGAACTTCATACTGTGGAGAAAAAGAGTATGTCTGTGAATGACTATGCATTGAAGATCAAGGGTATTATGGAATCCCTTGCATCTATTGGTGTTGGTAAGCCTGGATATGTGCAGGCAGATTGTTATAAGAAGTAGGCTGACATGCAAAATGGGAAATTGCAGCAAAACAACTATGCATCCTCGAGCAGAAACAATGAGGATAATGAAAGATTGTTTGTTATGCAGCATGTCGTTAATGCCATGTGTGAAAATATTGAAGCAGCACATAAAGATGATGTATGGTACGTTGATTCAGGTGCTTCGAACCACATGACAAGTCATGGGGAGTGGTTCAAGGAGATGAAAAACCAGGTTTTGTGGAAACAGGGGATGACACTGCTCATCCAATTATCCATGTTGGAGATGTGCCATGTCTATGTGCAGCAGGATGGCAAAGTGAAGTACCTTGTACTTCATGTTCTCAACATAACAAAAAATCTGGTTTCAATTAGCCAGATGATTGAGCAGGGTTTGCAAGTTCAATTTAACCTTGATGGTTGTTATGTTGAAGACTTTGAAGACAAGTGCAGATTGGTTGCAAAAGGTAACAGAGTGGGCAGAATGTTTACATTGAATGTAAACATGCTTGAAGTGAGTGCTGCGATGTTTGCAAATGGTTCAAGAATTGTTGCAGACACATACATTTAGCATAAAAGAATTGGACATGTGAATGTGTAGAGAATGAAGTCTATGCAGACTAAAGGAATTGTGACATGGTTGCCAAAGTTCAAAGTTGAAGGTATGCAAAAAATATGTGAAGCATGCCAATTTGGAAAGCAAACAATGCATGTATTTTCACGTAACAGAAATGTGCGAAGAAATGCACTAGATTTTGTGCATTCAGATGTATGGGGTCCTACGAAGACCATGTCTATGGGAGGCTGTGTAGGTATTATGTGACATTTATTGATGACCACACAAGGAAAGTGTGGGTATACTTCATGAAGGAGAAGGGTGAGGTGTTCACTCATTTTCAGAATTTCAGAGCTATGGTTGAAAAGCAAAGAGGGAAATATGTAAAGTGCCTAAGGTCAGATGGAGGGGGAGAGTACTTCTCCAATGAGTTCTCTGAATTTTTTAAGAACAATGGTATTCGGAGATAGTTTACATACAGATACACTCTGTAGCAAAATGGAGTTGAGCGAAAAAACAGGCACATTGCTGAGATTGCGCGAGCATTGATGGAAGAGAAGAATATGCCACATAGCTATTGGGATGAGGTTATTTCTACAGTAGTTTACATCATGAACAGGACTCCAACTGCAACCATACATGATGTAACTCCAGAGGAGAGGTTTACTGGCAGAAAACCTGATTTGTCTCACATCTGAAAGTCTTTGGATGCATTGCATATGTGCATGTGCCAGATGAGCTAAGAACTAAGTTGGATCCAAAAGCTAAAAAATGTGTGTTTATTGGATATTCCCTTGAGCAAAAGAGATACGGGTGTTATAACCCTTCTTCACGTGAGTTGAGGGTAAGTAGGGATGTTGTTTTTGATGAGATGAGCAGCTGGTATGCTGCTGAAAAAGAAGCTATTGGGGCTGATGTGAGTGGAAAGCACAAAATGCAAGTCAGCAATCACAGTCTTTGAGTGGACCAGGAGAGTCCTCATCTAGTGGTTCAGTTGTTAGACCATGGAGTGGCAGGCTGCATCATAATACCAATCCTGCAAATGTGATTAGTACATCACATAAAGGCAAAGAGAAAGTGGTTGAGCCCCTTAGTATGCCTGACATTTCTGCAGGGCATTCTCATGTTGATGGAGAGTTTAGTGGCTCAGAGATGAGCCTTGATGAGGAGCTTGGGATACCAGCTAACTATGAGAACACCTGGTGTAAAGAAGGCTATGGAAGCCATGATCCTGTGCTGTAGAGATTTACCTATGATGGTTATGTGGCACATCACTATGCATACATGGCAAAAGTTGTATAGGTTGTAGAGCCCACATGCATTGATGAGGCTGTTGGAAATGTGTGTTAGGAGAAAGCTATGGATGAGGAGATGGATGCACTATATGGAAATGAGACTTGGGATTTAGTGCAATTGCCTGAAGGCAAGAAAGCCATTGGATGCAAGTGGGTGTACAAAGTAAAACATAACAGTGATGGAAGCATAAGCAGGTACAAGGCTAGATTGGTAGCCAAAGGATATGCACAGACATATGGCATTGATTATGAGGAAACTTTCAGCCCAGTTGCCAAGATGGCAATAGTGAGAGTTGTGATAGTAGTGGCTGCGTCAAAGCAATGGTCTTTACATCAGATGGATGTAAAGAATGCATTCTTGCATGGGGATTTGCAGGAAGAGGTGTATATGTTGCAGCCACCTGGTTATGAGGATGTGAGTCACCCCGAGCATGTTTGCAGGTTGAAGAAAGCCTTGTATGGCTTAAAACAAGCACCAAGAGCATGGTCTGACAGGATTTTTGAATATCTTGTCACTATTGGCTTTCAAACTTTCAGCCCAGTTGCCAAGATGGCAACAGTGAGAGTTGTGATAGTAGTGACTGCGTCAAAGCAATGGTCTTTACATCAGATGGATGTAAAGAATGCATTCTTAATTATTGGAAAATATGGGTAGAATTGATTTTTGTAAATCCCATGAATCTTTTACTCAAAGGAAGAATATTGAATATATTTCACTTGAGAAATTTGAGAAAGAATATGAAAATATCCATCGAGAAAAAATACCTTTAACTAGGCCAAACAATTGGCAGAAATTTAGAAAAAGTCCCATCGATATCGAAAGTAAAAAATGTTACTCAATGTGAATACGTGTGAATACGATGTGAATAGATGTGAATAAGATGAGAATACGATGTGAAAAGATGTGAATGCAATATGATAGGATGTGAGTGAATGTGATAAGATGTGAATGTGATGTAAATGGATGTGGATGTGAAGAGATGTGAATAAGATGAGAATACGATGTGAAAAAGATGTGAATGCAATATGATAGGATGTGAGTGAATGTGATAAGATGTGAATGTGATGTAAATGGATGTGGATGTGAAGAGATGTGGATGGGATGTGATGTGATGTAAATGGATGGGGATTTGCAGGAAGAGGTGTATATGTTGCAGCCACCTGGTTATGAGGATGTGAGTCACCCCGAGCATGTTTGCAGGTTGAAGAAAGCCTTGTATGGCTTAAAACAAGCACCAAGAGCATGGTCTGACAAGATTTTTGAATATCTTGTCACTATTGGCTTTCATGTAGCCAATGCAGATTTCTCACTGTATGTGAGACACAGTGATAGAGGGATTGTGCTTGTTGTCATCTATGTAGATGACCTGATCATTACGGGGGACCATGATGCAGAGATCTTTGATGTAAAGATATTGGTTAGACAGAAGTTTGAGATGAAGGATCTGGGGGAGCTCAGATATTTCTTGGGCATTGAGGTGATTAGGTCACCACATGATATTGGATTACTACAAAGACAGTATGGCTTGGACATGTTGTCCAAGTATGGTATGACAAGCTGTAAGCCTATCTCAGTGCCATTGGATCAGAATGGCAAGTTGAGTGCAGATTCAGGAGAGATTTTGGAGGATCCTACTATGTATAGGCGCATAGTAGGAAGCTTGATCTACATGACGATCACCAAGCCAGATTTGAGCTATGCTGTTGGGTTGGTGAGTCAGTTTATGCAAGTTCCTCGAAAGCCACATTTGGATGCATTGAGACGAATACTGAGGTATGTGAGGTCTACTTTGCATTGTGGACTATTTTATGAAACTGGGACAGAGATATGTGTACATGGGTACACAGATGCTGATTGGGCTGGTAGTATCTCAGATAGGAGATCTACTAGTGGCTTCTTTGGGGAGTGCTGCTCTATGACTTGGAGTAGCAAGAAGCAGCCTACGGTTGCTCTATCCAGTACAGAGGCCGAGTACAGAGGTGCTGCTATGGCAGCATGTAAGGTAGCTTGGTTGAGAAAGCTGCTTGCAGATTTGGGTCTATCAGTTGATAGACAAGTTGTCATTTTCTGTGACAACAGTTGGCCAGGAACCCAGTTTTTCATGCTCGCACAAAGCATATAGAGGTCCACTACCATTTTGTCAGAGAAAAGGTTTTGGCACGAGACGTTAACCTTGTTTATGTCAGCACACACAGGATCAGGTTGCTAACATCTTCACCAAAGCATTTGGGTACAGAGAAGCTTCGTAGATTCAGGGCTTTGCTTGGTGTACATGAGATGGAGTTGAGCTCGAGGGGGATTGTTGAGATATCGAGCTCATCTAGTGAGACAGTGGACACTAAAGGCCCCACACTTACACCACTGGCATGGTTGGTGAGATCATGGGTGATATGTGGCCAGTGGGATGACAGGCTGTGTGACAGCCATTCTAGAGACTGGCATAGTTATAGCGCCAGCCCATTTAGTTGGGTTCACACTATAGAGAACCCTAGTATGTATTTGGTTGAGTACCTTTTCATATTGTGTACTCTTATCTTTGTATATGGTGTGTTGAGTGTTGAGTGAAGAAGAAGAAGATTTTCAGCCTCTCACCTTGTGTGTTCTCTTTTAGGGTTTTGTGAGTGTGTGTGTGTGCTTGCAAGAGCTCAAACTCTCTTCTCCCCTGCATCTTTTCACCAAGGATCCGTCCATCTAAGATATCCCTGTCTCTTAAGTGCCTTGGAGGATGGGAAGATTCACTGCATGACTAAGTACTTTTGGTGAGGAGATATGGATTGCACACCTTGGATTTGTGTGACTTTAGGTAATTATCCATCTCTCGATGGATGTACCAAGCCCAGTCCTCTTGTTTCTCCTTATGGAATTTTTCTATTCGGTTGAGGGGGACCCTGTTATACCTATCCATTGGCTTGACTTGCATGATCCTTTTTTTTTCATTTTAGATTTCAGTTGTTTGAGGCTTGTTTGTTTTCATTTAGTTTTTGTTTTGATTTTTTAGGATTTATAATTTAGCTTTGGATCCTCATTGGTCTGATGTGGTATAACATTTCCTTTGACCCATTTTGAAGTTTTAGCATTGGAAAATTTTGTTTTGGTTTGTACCTTTGCTTGCAGTGGTATTAGCACATTCAATGGTATGGTGGTTAAGTGTCCATTCTACACACTAACAATGTTCAGTGGTGTTGATTACGTTGTGTCTAGTTTTGTTATTTTAAGTTTCCAATAGTCTTTGAACAAGTGGTGTAATGCACATTGCTCACATAGGGGTTTCAAAGTGTTGTCAAATGGTAGATACAAGATTTTCCTACTATCTTGTGGGGTCCACGATAGTAGAAACACTAGAGTGATGATCTTGTCACATCCTTAACAATTTATACCCGTTGTTTGGTATCATTCAGGGCGGCCAATCTCTTGCATTGATTCATTTGTGCGATATTTTCTCGAGTTGAAGAGGATGTACCAATCAAACAAGGTTCTTGGATTTATAAGGTCAAAGGGTTTTGTGTCTTGCATTGATTCATTTGTGCCATATTTTGTTGAGTTGAAGAGGATGTACCAATCAAACAAGGTTGGTGCACAATATGTGTTTGTGATTTAGTTGATTCAGTTACACAAACCTTAGCAAAAATTGTAGTTTCATGACCTTCTTTGCAATGATTGCAATACCAAAACATTGGCTTTATGCCCCCAGGTAAGGAAGAGGTTTTAGATGTTCATATTTAGCTCCTTTTTCATCCAAGATTTCTCTTCCCATTAAAGCAGTGTAAAGCTATCGAATGGTTAGCTCCAAAATAAATTTGTTTATAGCCCTTTGTTTGATTGAGAAACTCCCCCACTTCCACGTCTTTATCCAACATGTTGTCATCTAATCAGATATAATCTTTGCAACATTGGTCTCAAAGGTCTCAGGATTTGATACAAGGATCAAATTATGCAAACCATGTTTCTTTATCCCCATCATAAACATTGTTTCAATTGAGTGTCATTCAAATTTCCCCATGGTTCATGTCATGAATTCAAAGTTTTTTTCAGAGGATAAAATCTCATATGGTTTCTTCATTTTTTCGCTCAATTGAGTAAAAAGAATACCTCATAGAAAAAGGAATCCAATGGTGTTTTCCACAAGCCAAAGACATGCGATGTTGCTCTTATGAGTGCTCCCAAGGTCCTTTAATATGGTGCATACAATATGAATTCAATAGATAATTTTATAGCATTTGAAGAGAAAATATTAATTTGTTTTCTCGAGGTAAGTTAGTGAAGTTATATTTTCCTAGAGAACTATGTAAATTGAATGGTGTGAATTTTCTCACTCGAAAATGACCCGCTCAAAAGTTTTTGCTTGGAAAGTTGATGCACTCATCACACATGTATGGAATGCCTATGCAACAAAATATAATGCAAGGTTTGTCATCAATGCGAGGAAGAAACCTTGACAAGGGAAAGGGGCTAGCTTCAGATGGAACTTGGAAGGCATCACCTATGGTCAATCAATGAGTTTGGAAAACTAATCATCCAATTACTTGGAAGGCATCACCTATTGGTCAATCATCACTTCAATGAATTTGGAACTAATCATGCTAGATCATCACTCTTGATAAAAGAGTGGAGTAGAGACAAAGAGATATTGGGTGAGCTAACAAGGCATGCCTATGCATCAAACAAACCACAAGTTAGTGGGACATAAGCCTATTGCCATGTGAGATTGTAGGGCATACAAATGGGTCAAATGCTTTACAAGCTAGTTTGCCTTTTGACCATGGTCATAATGGTTTTAAGCATGGAAAAAAGAAATTTCCTCCACAATCGATGCATCATAGTGGGCCATGCATGTATGGAATGCTTATGCAACAAACTATGATGCAAGGTTTGTCTCATCAATGTGAGGAAGAAACCTTGACAAGGGAAAGGGTTTAGCTTTGGATGAGCCAATTGTGGATGGAACTTGGAAGGCATCACCTATAGTTAGTCATCACTTCAATGAGTTTGGAGCTAATCATGCTAGATCACATGAGCATCATCATAGAGGTGATGGGGACGAGTTTAAAGGAATGAAGGACAAAATTAGCTTTACAAAGTTCAAAGGTGAAGGCTCTTCTAATGAAGAATTTGAAGAATGGATTGACAAGATGAAGCTTTACACTGAGCTTAGTCCTTGTAGAGATAGAGCCAAAGTGTTGTTTGCTACATTGGATTTGGAGGGTTATGCCCATGCATGGTGGTGACACTTAAATGCTCACGATTACATGATCACTACTTAAGTGGATTTGCACCCTTATTACCATTGAAATTGGAGAAGTCATCCAAGAAAATGTTGAGACACTCCTCAAAGATCTTGAGACACTTCTCAAAGAGTATGTTAGAGTCTAGATTATAGCTAATATATTTAAATATTAATAAATATATAAAACACTTTCACATCCATTCTTCTCATACACATTCACATCCATTTTTCACATACACATCCTTATCCATTCTTTCATATACTCATTCACATCCATTCTTCGCATACACATTCACTCACATCTCATATCTTTCATTTACATTCTAATTCACATGACATCACATCTCATATCTTTCATTTACATTCTAATTCACATGACATCACATCTCATCCATTCATTCACATTTATCTGATTCACATCACATCTATTCACCTCACATCTCATCACCTCTATGACATCAAAGTGATCTCCAGCATCATGAAGACTCAACTTCAAACCTGTCTCTATTGGAGTAGCAATAGGCTTGCAGTCTTCAAGGCCAAATCTCTGCAACAATGTCTCAATATACTTTGTCTGACACAAAGCAATACCTCCATCACACTGCTTAAATTGTATCCCCAAATAATGATGCAAATGTCCCAAATCTGATATCTCAAAAGAGGCATTCAAACCAGCCTTAAAATCAGCAATATGACTCTCATTTGGTCCTGTGAGCAGCATGTCATCGACATAGAGAGCAATGATTAGATGTACATCATCCATACGTTTAATATACAAAGTGCTTTCTGTTGGACTATTCTGAAAACCATGTGCAGTCAAATATGCATGTATCTTTTCATACCAAGCTCGTGGAGCTTGCTTTAAACCATATAAAGCCTTTTTCAACCTGCACACTTTGTTTTCCTACCCTCTAAACAAAACCACGAGGCTGCGATACATACACCTCCTCATGCAAATCTCCATTCAAGAATGCAGTCTTTATATCCAACTAATGTACATTCTAACCATTATGAGGTGCCAATGCACAAATACTACGAGTGGTAGTCATACGACAAGTGGGAGCAAAGGTCTCATCAAAATCAATGCCCTTTTCTTGAGCATAACCCTTTGCAATAAGTCTAGCCTTATAGCGATCAACACTGCCATCTAGCTTTCGTTTCAACTTAAAAACCCACTTACATCCAATGACCTTTTTACCAATAGGCAAATCACACAAAGACCATGTACCATTCTTGATTATAGCATCATATTCACTTTGCATTGCAGCCAACCAATTTTTTGATTTTTGTGCCTCATCAAATGAAAGAGGTTCTTCCTCTTCACACATACTAGACACAACCAATGCATAACAATCTAATGCATAAGAAGCATGCTGATGAAAACCTGAACGAGTACGACTAGACATAGGTGCATCAATTTTACTATCATGTAAGGTTTGCACCAGCCATTTAGGCATACCTCTAGCCTTCCCATTTTCAACCCTATCCTCATAAATTACATCCTGTAAATCTGCATCAGAAATAGGCTGATCTATGATGTCGTTTGAAATCTGCATAGGCTAAATATTTGCCTCATTAGGCCTTACATTTGAATTCCCACCTGTAAACAGAGGCAACAATGTATCAAATACATCCTGTGAGCTCACACCTGTCTCTTTGGTACATGATAACAAAGGCTGCATAGCATCTTCCACAAAAACAACATCTCGACTAATCAAGATATGCTTTGACTGCAGATGATACAATCTGTAACCCTTGCTCTCAGCACTGTAACCCTTGCTCTCAGCACTGTAATCAAGATATGCTTTGACTGCGGATGATACAATCTGTAACCCTTGCTCTCAGCACTGTAACCAACAAAAATGCATTTGACAGCCTTATCATCCAATTTTCTACGTTGTTGCACAGGCACTAAAGCATAGGCCAAGCAACCAAAGACATGCAAGTGACCAATAGAAGGCTTCCTGCCATGCCAAGCTTCGTATGGAGTAACAGACTGCAAGGCCTTAGTGGGACACTTGTTGAGTACATATGTAGCACACATGACAGCCTCAAGCCAAAAACGCATGTGGCAAAGCTTGGCTCTTGACCATACACCGTGCCATCTCCATAAGTGACTTGTTTTTCCTCTCAGCAACACCATTTTGCTGAGGGGTATACGGGTGTTTTATCCCAGAAATGCATCAAACTCTTTAGACATGTACTCCCCCCCTCGATCAGAACGGAGGGTGCCCACAGTACAATTGGATACATTTTCAGCCATAAGCAAAAATTGTTCAAAGCACAAAAACACTTTGAACTTTGCCTTCAGTGGATATACCCATGCATGCCTTGAGTAATCATCAATGAAAGTCACGAAGTACAAGTGTTTACTAAATGACGGAGTTTGCATAGGCCCACATACATCACTATGTATAAGTTACAATTTGTGAGTGGCCCGCATAGAACCATCCTTTGGAAACGCAGAACGCTACATTTTGCCCAAAATACAGCCTTCACAAACATGTTTCAATGGTGCCTCAAGAGGGGGCAATGAAGCAACCATATCAAATTTCTGCAAACGCAGCAAACTAGTAAAGTTCATATGACCAAAATAAGCATGCCATAGTTTTGCATCTGAAACTGCCTTTTCATCAGAAACTGCATTTGCTGAATCTTCCACACACTTGTCATAAGAATTGAGCCTATACAGCCCATGAAACAAGGTGCCAGTCGTATCACCAGAAGTTAAATCATGAACAGTACATCTGTCATCCACAAATTTGACTACAAGTCCAAGTCTAGCAAGTGCAGAGACACACAATAGATTCTTCTTTATCCCTGGCATATACAAAGCATCTGAAGGTGTGAAAGCGCTGCCATTTGCAGCAGTAAGCATAATTTTACCAGCGCCCTTCATTGGGTAAGATGCATTATTGGCACATGTGATAGTATTCCCATTAGAGACAGCCTTAAGACAAGTGAATATATCATGATGCGAGGTAATGTGCTTTGTAGCACCACTGTCAAAATACCATACATCAGAGTCAATAGAAACTACCAAACATGCATCATGTACAGATGGGTCATACTGGCACATGTGATAGTATTCCCATTAGAGACAGCCTTAAGACAAGTGAATATATCACGATGCGAGGTAATGTGCTTTGTAGCACCATCGTCAAAATACCATACATCAGAGTCAATAGAAACTACCAAACATGCATCATGTACAGATGGGTCATACTGGTAATATACGCTAAATGCCCATTCTGTATCCTGCACAACATTTGTAGAATCTGCATTTGTAGAAGCATCCGCTATTGTGGCTGCATTTGACTCTTTCTTCTTTGCCTCTTTAGTCTTTAGCTTAGGGCAATTCTTAATGACATGATCAGTTGCCTTACAATAGTTGTACCTGATCTTTTTCTTGCCTTTATCAAGAGCCTTCTCAGACCTATTGTTGCTACCTATGGAAGGAGCAGAAGTTGCAGACCTACTAATAGGAGAAGAAACAGTGGAAGGGGCTACCTTACCACTTCTTCTCTGCTGGGCAGCAACAAATGCCTGATCAACTGCACACTGCCTAGCCCTATTTTGCCTGGACTTTCTTGTAAGAGCTTGTTGACTAGAGTATCATACTTGACAACATCAGGTCTGTCCTCAGTAAACAAGTCTCCACATGGAAGCAAAAGTCTGATATGACTGAGGTAAAGCATCAAGAACAGTCTGCACAAGAGAATGATCAGGAATAATCTCACCTGCAGAAATCAATTGTTCCTTGAGATCTTTAATCTCAGCAAGAAAAATATTCATGTCATCATCTTCCTGCATAATCTTCGATACCAGCTCTTTACGCAGGTAAGAGATTTTTGCCTCGTTATTACGTCCTGCATACAAACCAGCTAGAATATCCCAAGCCTGTTTTGCTGTTTTAGCTGAACGAATATGTGGAGTGATGTTACGTCTGATAGAAAGTGCAATCAAGGCATGAGCCTGCGCATCTTTACCATCCCAATGAGCTTGTTCAGCGGTGGGTAAACTAGCAGCAACAGTAGAGCTGCTAGAACCTGCAACATCCTCAACAGATCCTACATCCACAGAACCTGGATGTACATCCATACCCTGCACAATGTTCCACACTCTTTTTGCAACCAAAACATGCTGCATCATGTATGCCCAAAGTGGGTAGTTGCTGTCTCCATCCAATTTGTCATCATCAACAGACAACATGCGAAATACATCATTGCTGTTATCAGCCATGGCCACTGATTGAAACTGATGCAAAAGCTACCTATAATGAAGCAAAGACTGAACAGAAAACAACTCGTGCTATGTAGCATTGTCCACAATAGAATACGTGTGCCTGTTTTGCAGAAAACTGCACTGTCGAAATTTCTCAATCGGAGAATGTGAGTCGAAGGGTGCTAGCGACATAGCCCTGGGAGAGCCGATGCCTGCTTTGATACCAATTGTTGGAATTAGGGTTGCAGAAAAGCACACAAAGCTTGGAGAAGAATGCACACAACACACAGTGTATAAGATTGTGTCAATGTACAAAGATAAGTTAGTCCTAGAATAATGGGCGTATATACAAGCCGCGGGAAAAAACCTCGTAAAGAGGGAAAAAGTGCCCCGGCGGTCCTAAGTGTGTTCACACACATCACTGCCTATATATATGGCAACAGGTCCATAGGAACCTTAATCCAAAATTTTCAGAAAATCTGGACCCTCTCAGGCTAAGGTCCTTTTTACCTATTTTCAATTTATTCCAATTGCACACTGGAATGTTCTTTTTGAATTTCTATTTCAAGGGAAATCATTTTAATAAGAAGGGATATTTTTCCATCCAAAGATATCTAGAAATTGAATTACCTCTCTCTCTCTAGAATATTTTCTTTTTCTAGGCCAAAACAACAGATAGAAACAAGATCTGTTATAATTCTTAAAAGGGGATTGATTACAGGGGAAGAAACTGGACATCTTGAGGGGCTGGGGGAGGAATCTTACAATCATGCACAGACTGTAGCACATCATTTAAAAAGAGAACAAAAAAAAGCATCGTAGTTGGCGGAAGCCTCACACTAGCTTAAAGCCATTGTTTGCTTTAGCAAGCGTTCACAACAGGCGCAACTATTCACAGGAGGCAAGTGTTCAAAGGATCTTGAAGCCATCTCTTGCTTTAACAAACGTTCACAGCATGCGTAGTTATTCACTTTTTCAAGCGCATCACAGTCGTGCCAGTTTAACAGTCACTTGAAATGGCTTTATCCCCGTCATCTTGATTTGCCATTTCAGGTGAGGAGGTGCATATCATTTGCCGAGTTCATACATACATTCGGCATATCGCGGCTTCAACCTCTAGATCCTTCTTCACCGACATCATTCTATGATGACACATCATATTCATGTCACATATGGATGTTTGAGCTTCAGATGTTGTTGTCTAGCTAGTTTAGACACTTATTTGATGAGGAGGATCACAGTCGTGCCAGTTTAACAGTCACTTGAAATGGCTTTATCCCCGTCATCTTGATTTGCCATTTCAGGTGAGGAGGTGCATATCATTTGCCGAGTTCATACATACATTCGGCATATCGCGGCTTCAACCTCTAGATCCTTCTTCAACGACATCATTCTATGATGACACATCATATTCATGTCACATATGGATGTTTGAGCTTCAGATGTTGTTGTCTAGCTAGTTTAGACACTTATTTGATGAGGAGGATGTCCCTGTGCTAGATGGTCCAAACATTCTACACATGGTGATTTTGTTGAGGATCTATGTGATTATCTTTACATGAATGGTTTGGCATTGCTTTCCTGGGATGATGTAGGTGGAGAATTGATCGAGTGCCCTACACTCATGGTAGAGATGACTATATACCTGAGGATGGCTATCATTATGACATGCATTCAGATGATGATGTGGATAGTGATGATGATCATCATGTTGTTGATGATATTGATGTTGACACATGTACACACGGTGATGGTCATACACACACATGTGATGACATTGATGTATCACACCCACATACCTATGGTGATGTATCATGCACACATACACATGATGATATTGACGTATCGCACACACATACACATGATGATAGTGATATTGATGTATCGCACACACATACACATGATGATAGTGATACACGTGCACGTGTTACCACTAACACATATACACATGATGATGATGTATATGTTTGTGATAGTGAGAGTGATGTGTGTGAGTCAGATCATGTGGGCATGATCTTGATGGGAGGGATGGTAGCAGAAGCATTCTGAGCATTGTGATTATTGATACGCATATTTCAACCTACCTTTTCCAGGCGGATCATAGTGATGCATTAGACTATCATGGGGATCAGCTCTTGACCAATGATGCATCCATTGCAATGTGTGAGATTCAAGATGATGATACTTTACACGTTGATAATAAGCACATCATAGACCATGAGGAGAATAGACCCGAGGTTCTAGTATTAGATGTGTTGGGCTACTCCTCTAGAGTTACATGTGGAGAGATTTTGGATACGACCACTACTCCTAGTTTTAGCATTCCTGGCAGCATTCATGTGGATCAAGTTGTTGTGATTGAGCAGTCATGGATTGTGCATGAGAGTAGTGATGAGTTCATGGAGGTGAGACATCGAGAGTATGCATATTGATCATATTTTAGCATATCCTATGACATTGACCTCGAGAGCTTTACATTTGATCTAGATATTTTCTTAGATCCAATGTTATTGGAGATTGATTTATCATGGGATTTAGATCACATAGGGACACCAGTGATAGAGTTTGTCTATACATTTGGGGATGACCTTAGTGGCCTTAGAGACTCCATTGATAGTGAGTTGGTTGATACCACTTATCTCTCTTGTGTAGACACTTTGTCAGTACTTAGTGATGATGCTCTTTATGATGATCCAGCTTTTATTTTAGAGAGACACACACATATAGAGTGTCTTGCACATGGAGATATTGTGCATGGGTCAGATTATACTTATACATACATTGATATGGTGGATCATGCCTTTGACTTTTCGAGTGGTGCTACATGTGACAATGGCATGAGTTCACATTTGACTCTACATGAGGCCGACCTTGAGATATATTCTTTTGGCTCCTACAGATGTCGACACGAGCCTATGTTCTTTGGAGCCAGGACATTTTCCTTCGGATGCATTCTTTGTCATTTGAGGAGCAAAGTTTTCAATATGTGACTCGACATGCACTCTTCTACTTGGAGCATCAATCACTACATTTTCCTTCTCAGGTTGATATTATATCATTGGTTGAAAACTCTAAATAAAATATGCCCAGTTGATGTGGCTATTTAAAATCAAAGATTAAGAGAGTACATGTCTAATACTCTATTAGTTAGTCTTGATTAGGAATTCCAATTTTCCAAATCCTAAGAGCATGTACTCTAGTTACACTTTGATGGTGGTTTTAACTTGTGGCTCTCATAAGCTAAGGGATGACCATCCTACTCGAGGACTACCCCAATTTCATAGCCATTGGCATTGATCATGTTACATAATGTCTACGCTTTGGCTAAATAGGGACGCCCGTGATTCTAGTGTGCCATGCTAGTGAATTGGTATCGTGGGTGACCCCAAATCAAATACTAGCTACCTAGTGTTATTGGTATAGCTTGCAACCATGCTTGACGGGTGTATGTTATCAAAGTGTAACAAGTAGTGTCATGCTTAATGACCATGTGTTGAAGTGAAACAAGTGGAGTACACTAGATAACTACACAGTCTAAGTGTAAACAAGTGGTTTATGTAAATGACATGCCATGCTAGATGATTTGTATAGTGATACACTCATCGAAGTGTAACAAGTGGTGAGAAATACCATGCTAGATGATGTGTATAGTAATACACTCATCAAAGTGTAACAAGTGGTGAGTGTGTTGTGTCTGTACCTATCAATGTTTCATGTTAGGATTAATTATTCTGATAGCAATTAATTGGAACAGCTAATGTGTCTAAGTTTGTGAGATAGGTGATGAGCAGTGTATGTGTCGCACATGGAGGATATTATCTATATCATCTTGGATTACTATTTCATATGGGTTATTTTGTTGGCCATGTGCCAAATGATTGTAGATATTATTTATGTGTACGCTTATGCATGGCATTGCTATTTTACTAACACATGTGCTAGAGGAATTTTGGCTATTTTACAGTTGATATGTGAACAAACTTTAGTGCTTGAGTTATTTCTGTAAAAGTGGCAAATCAAAGCCCTATTTTGTATGCACAACTATTATTGTCTCCTTGGGCTATATTTTGAATACATTCTCAAAAATACTCATGTCGTAAAAGTGGGAGGTGCACGTATGAGGGGGGAGATTGCACCCAATAGTGTGTCAATGGTGATGTTTACTCTATTTTATGCTTTTATGTTATGTTTTAATCTTGTCAATTTGATTTAAGTCTATGTTTTTTTCTTTTAACTTGTATGTGAGCTTGATTAATTCGTTTTAAGAGGCACTAGAGATCCCATGATAGGTTATAACTACAAAGAACTATCTAGAAAAGTCACAAAGTTGTAACACATGGGCATGAGTAAGAGCCTTTTTTAAAGCTTAAAAGGATTTATCATGTTAATCAAGCTAATGGTCTTTAGATCTCTAGAATGTGGTAGTTCAGGAGGCAATTTCTCTAAGAAACAATCCTTGAACTTAGAGAGGACTGCTTGTGTGAGGGACTAGTAGTAGTTGTAGCTTCCATGATTTGTTAACAAACACCATGTAAGTTGTATCCCTCTTACACAAAGCTCTCTTAGCCTGGGTGTGGCTAATCAAAGGGCTAAGCTCTTTTTTCATTTGACCCCCTAGACGAGACAAACCCTTACCATCTTTGATTATCCACATAGTATGTGTATCATATTCAATCTAAGGATTATATTGATGTCCCCTGGTGATGCTAGGAAATCCCTTTGCTTCTCACATAAGGTTTGATACATAGACCTACATCTTTCACTACCTTAGTGCAATTATACTTTGTGCTAGTGTGACAATAGCTTTAACCTTATAATATGTGGGAATAGACTCTAGGTTAAGCATTCTCATAGTTTTCAAAAATGACATCATGTGTGTGTGCTACCATCATCATGTAGAATCGTAACATCATCAACTCCCTCTTAATAGTTATTTGATTGTGCAAGGTGTTAAGTTGCTCTTTAATAGATGAAAGTTATGGAATTCTCCCCATGATAGAGAAAATTTAAGTGAAAATAGAAGATAAATTATATATATATATATATATTGCAAGAAGAAAATAAAGTAAATAAATAGCTTATCTTTCACTTGATTGACATACGAAAGAGTTGTCACCTCACCTTGAGTGAATTTTCTTGCAAGAAGTCAAGTTCTTCTCTTCATTGATATGGTAAGACATATGTCACCGTTCACATGCTCCTAATAGCATAGCAACACCAAAATGCATGTTTAGAATCTTATAACAACAAAAAGTCAAGTTTCGCTCTTGGTTCGTATGGTAAGACAAGTGTCATTGTTCACATGCTCCTAATGCATAGCAACACCAAAAAGCATATTTTGAATCCTATATCATGGCCTTGTAACTTAGAAAGCTTCATGATTCCGTGTTCCTTTCTAGCATCTTAGAATCCTCTAGCATGGCTTGTATCTTAGGCATCTTCATGAAGCCATGTTCCTTTCCAACATCTTGAATCTGAGAGGTAGCACATCTCCATGAGCACTCTTCATCATTAGAATATGCAGACCTTATTAGAAAAGAGGCCTCCCAATCTGCCTTCCAAATGCTTAACCACACCTTGTATGAGCACTCTTCATAAGAATACCTTAACCTTCTAAAAAATAGGCCTCCAAATATGCCTTCCATATGCTAATCCACACCTCATATGTCCAATTAAGCTTCCAAATCTTTTCATGTATGTTCCTTATCACATAAGCATCAAGTACATGCTATTTATCTTTGGTTTGATTAGAGGGGACCCACTTACCCACCATTACCAGTCCTTATACCAAGCATATGTCGGTGGTATTAACATTTAACTCATGATCTCTCTCAACACCTTATTGAATAGTTTAACTCATAAACTCTGTCAACCAACACCTAATTGACTAGTCACATATAAGTCATGGCCACATTATGTATCACCGTTGCTTGCTACCCATCCCACAAATCTTTAAGATTTCAAATATTGCATAGGAAGTCACGTGCTTTACTACCCCATGGCAAATGGTCAACTGGAGGACAAACAAAGGGGGATGGGTTTAGAGCGAGCTTTTTGGAGCAAGATTTCTTTGGCATCCACTCTCCTCTCTCTCTCTCTAACCTTTTCAACCACTCTCTCTACTGTCTCTCTCCTCTCTATCCCCCCCCCTCTCTCTCTCTCTCTCTCTCTCTCTCTCTCTCTCTCTCTCTCTCTCTCTCTCTCTCTCTCTCTCTCTCTCTCTCTCTCTCTCTCTCTCTCTCGCACAATTCTCCTCTTCTTCTTCCCCCTCCGTCTCTTCTTCTTACACTATCTCTCCCCCCCCTTCTCCTCTCTCCTCTCCCTCTCTCTATCTCTCCCTCTTACCAATTGTCTACACAAACACCAAACTCTCCTTAGAGTGCTTCTATACTCTCTCTCTCTCTCTCTCTCTCTCTCTCTCTCTCTCTCTCTCTCTCTTACTCATTGGCATTGAACACAAAACTCTCCTTAGAGTTTTCCATCACAAAGAGGATATTAGAAACCATTGAGAGAGAGAACAAGAGAGGCCAACATTCAGTGTTGATTGCATGTTCTATAATTTGATATTAACATTGAACGTAAGAAGAGAGAGAGGGTGGATGGGGAGAGAGAGAGAGAGAGAGAGGCGAGATAATGAGAGAGGGTGGGTGGAGAGAGAGGGAGAGAGAGGGGGGGGGAAGAGAGACAAAGAAAGTAGCAACAAAAAATTAGAGAAGAGTGTGTGTGTGCATGCATGCGTGCATGCGTGTGTGTGTGTGTGTGTGTGTGTGAGAGAGAGAGAGAGAGAGAGAGAGAGAGAGAGAGAGAGAGAGAGAGAGAGAGAGAGAGAGAGAGAGAATTCCCATTCCCCACCCCCTAAGTAATGAGCTCGCCACTTGGGGAGATGGGCCAAAAAAAAAGCTTGCCACTTGGGGGATGGGCCCAAAAAAAAAGCTTTCCACTTGGAGGGTGGGGGAGGGGTTGTATTCCCCACCCTCCAAGTGGCAAGCGTACCACTTGGGGGAATGAGGCAGGGAATTTTTAAAAAAATAATTTTTAATAAATAAATAAATTTTAAATATGTTTTTTTAATAAATAAAATTTTCCCTCCCCCATGGGTGAGCTCGCCACTTGGGGTGGGGTAGGGGAATTCTCTCTCTCTCTCTCTCTCTCTCTCTCTCTCTCTCTCTCTCTCTCTCTCTCTCTCTCTCTCTCTCTCTCTCTCTCTCTCTCTCTCCACTTGAGTGGGGGAGGGGCGATTTTTCTTTTCTATTTTGTCCCCTCCCCCCCCCCAAGCGGCGCCACTTGGGGGGTGGGGGAGGGAAAAAATTAAATATATATATTTAAAAAAAATAAAATTTCCCCTCCTCCTCTCCCACCTCTCTCTCTCTCTCTCTCTCTCTCTCTCTCTCTCTCTCTCTCTCTCTCTCTCTCTCTCTATTTTAAAAATAAATAAATTTTGTTAAAATATTAAAAAAAACTTTCCCTTCCCCCCTAAGTGGCAGGGAAGGGGAATTTTCTCACCCACCCTAGTGATCCCTTTAAATTTAATGTAGGCTCTCGAGGGTTGAAGAGCCCAAGGAACAAAGTTTTATTACCATATTTGCAGAACAGCTCTAGCAATTAGAAGTGATAGAGGAGACCCGGTAGATGGCTCACCTCACCATGGAGGTGGAGTAATGCAAGTGTTGGCCCTAATTCATGGGTGATGTTGCATTGGTTTATAACTCCAAATACTTAAAGAAGACACAGAAGCTTATTTATGCATGGTAGGGACCCATCAAGCTGGTGCAAATCCTTCCCTTGGGCACAATGAAATTGGATACTCTAGATTGTAAGCCACTAATGCTAGTGAAGGTGTCGTGGATCAAGGGCTATCTCTTTATATAGTGTACGAAATTTGATCCCTTTGAATGCTATACATATTGTACAGATGCCCTTTCTTTTCAAGTAAACAGATGCCAAGGACCTAAAGTTTGCTGAATAAATCCAAGGGTCTTTCCCCATTAGACTAGTATGGATTGCAAGGTAGGTTGTACATATGAAGTTCTTCATCAAGTTTCTAGCATAGATATGTCAAGAGAAAAACAAAAAGGAGGTCATGAACAATTTAGGAAATTAGAACAAGTGCAATACATAGGTACAGTTCAGGTACAATTCAGAAATCTCAGGTTTTAGACCAAGATCTTGAACCAAATTTAAATTTGTTTTGATGAGAAAGTTCTCTTGGTAATAAAGAAGGTGTATAGAGGTCACATTTCAGTTTTGATCACATTTGATATGCTTTTACAAATGATTTAGGTCTGACAATTTAGAACATATGTAGTATAGACTTTATGAATGATGGTACAGTTAGAGGGAGTAATGAAATTCAAATATGATCTTGTGGGGCTCTTCTCCAAAGGTTTTAGAACACATGTACCAAAGGTCATTCAATTTGGTCTTCATTTGGACATACAAATGATAATTAGTTTTCAATTCAGACCATACAGTAAATAGTAGTAAATCTTGATCTAATCTGAGGGCTTCATATGGAGTTTAAGGAGTTCAGCCCATTAGAAACATTAATACTAACACCTTACAAAGTCATAACCAAAATTGAATTAGGTTTGCCAATGTCAGAGGATTGTGCGTAATTCAAATTTCAAAAATAGGATACTTTTCAGGTTTGCATCTAAACATGTATCTGATCTGCTAAATAGATAGTAGACATCAATAGAAACAACCTGACATGTGTAATTTAGCAATATGGCATCACACCTAACATGTGTATTGGCATGTATACAACACCCATGTGTGGATAATAAATTCTAGAAAGTAAGAAAGCAAGGGGGTAGATTTAGCAAGAGGGAGAGATACTAGAAGGTGTTTCCTTCTTGCCCCTTTTTTGGGAGTATTTTCAAGAGAAATGGCTGAAGACAAGTTCTAGAAGAGGGGGAACACGAGTTTAGATCATTTTGGCAATATGGGAATCACACGACATGTGTACAACACCTATGTTGTGGATAACAAATTCCAGAAAGTAAGAAAGAATTCTATTCAGGTTGAGGATAGAATTCATTATGAGAGGAAACCATATCCTAATCTCACAGAAAACATTGACATGCACTTGTCCCTTTGGTGGAAGAGGTCTTCTCTTTGTTCAGTTTTAAAAAAAAATTGATCCCTGATTTGAAGTCAATCCATGAAGTGGCTGATATGCAATCTCTCCCAATCCTTGCCTAGCCCTAGAGGAAGTTACTAAGTGTCTTGTATGCTGAGAATAGATGACATATGTGACTATGCAAAAATTCAAAAATTTCCAACTTTTAAAATTAAAATTTATAGTACTGATCTCAGCTGGAGAGTTTTTTTAGGGATAGAGCTTCCTTTTAAGTTTCTTCATGATTTTGTAGTCTCAAGGTTGTAAATCATATCATATATGAATATCATCTTTCCTGAATTTTTTAATCTCTCTGTGTGTTTGAATTAGTTTCTAACTTGACCAGTTCTTTTCATGTGGTATTATATGGGCTTTGTAAGTGGTGAGAGAGAAGCTACCTTGGATAGGACTTAGTTACCTTTTAGGAAAAGGGTTTTTAGTTTTCTTTGATTCAAGCCACCTAATGATCACCTACTAGGGTCTCTTGCTAGCACTTTGGGAGAGTTATCACCACCATGAGTTGAAGATGTCTTACCTTGCTTATGGTTTGAGAGGTGTTGGGTTTGGGGCTTAGACTGTTAGTATCTTAGTTAGCTGATGGTTACTGTTTCCTAGGGTTTGGGGCTTAGACTATTAGTATCTTAGTTAACTGATGGTTATTGTTTCCTAGGGGTGTAGAGGCCATCTCTAGAAAAACTCAATCATTAGTTTGGTGCCCCCACTGAGGACAAACGTTATATCTTGCTCCAAGGTTGTTTTTTATCTTTATTTGCTACTACAAAGAGGAGAACAATGGGATCTTTATACCAATCTTTCATAGAGAATCTAGTGAGAATGTTCAAGACTTTTTGGATGAGTTGAAACTCTTCTACTTTCAATCAAGAAGGGATATAGTTGAAGATAACCTGAGGACTATACACTTATTTTTGAAGTATGAAGCCAAAAAGTTGATGTGGAACCCACCTTATATGCTTAGGTAAAAGGACACAAGATTTAAAAAGTCTACATAGATGATGGAGCACAGGTGAGTATTATGAATGAGGATACCATGTATAAACTTGCTTTGAAGACACACTCATGCTCTCTCCATTCGAGTGAGGTGTGTTGGAGTTGTACAAGCTCTAAAAATTACAATATGTTGTATAGAATCCGAAGTGGATATGCATGTAATGCCAATAAAGGGAGATGGCTACCCCATCATACTTGGAAGTCCATGGTTGATAGTAGCTATGAGAGCTATCCAAAAGTGGGAAACATGTTTGCTTGCACTTAGCCAAATATGGAAGGAAACAAAGGAATGTCAGTCATCTATGATACAAGGTAAGGAAAATAGGCTAAGATGAACTATGAGACTACAGTGGATGAAGAAAGTATAGCAGAATACATCACTTCTATTGATGAGGAAGAATCTACCATTTCAACTCAAGAGGAAGAATCTGCCATTTCAAGAGGATTCTAGTGATGAAGTATATGGTATAACTCTATACAAACAGGAGGAAAGAGGGGCCCCTACTCTGGAATAAATTTAAGAAAATCAGAATTCAAAAAATTTAAAATTGAGAAAATTTTCAAAAATCAGGCATCAAGAGAAACTTAAGAAGATTATTTCCAAAGATCTCACTCCAGTGGAGAATGAGCAATATGCTTAAGAAGTTCCCATATATGTAAATTACTGAGTATACTGAAACCAAGGGAGTTTAGAGATTTCAGCACCATAGATATCTCAAGGAAGGAGCCAAGCCAAAGATTGAGGAGGCTGTGAGTCATTTAGTATGAGGCTCTGTTGAAGAAAGTGAACAAATTGTTACTTGCTAGATTCATCTATCCTATAGAAAATTATGAATAGGTGTCTCATGCTGCACCAAAGACAAATGGAAAATGGAGAATATGTGTGGACTTTAAACCCTTACATGCAACAACTAAGAGGGATCATTTCCCTATCCCATCTCATAATGACTAACAAATACTCCTACTACCTTTAGAGGTTTATGAACCATGTGTTTGAGCCTTTTTTGGAGCTTCTATAAGTTTTTTCATGGATGATTTCTATATATACAGTAGTAGGTCTACACATTTGGGGAAATTGGAAATAGGATTTAGAAGGTTGGATCAATTAGAAGGTCAGCTAAATCTTAAAAAATGACATGTTGGAGAAAGGAAAGTTACTCTTTTAGGGCATGTGGTGTCTAAACAAGGGATAGAACCTGATCTAAAAAAATTGAAAGCTTTGGTTAATATGCCTTCTCCTCGGGGGGGTCACTCGTACAAATATGTAAGTATCACGTGGGTTCAACAGAAGGACATTTTAAATATTTAAAACTTATAGAAATATATTTACAGAGGGGATTTATTTATTATATTTTAAAAAAAATTTACAGATTTGAATAGGAAAGGATACATTATATTCACTAAAAAATTCACAGATAAGGGACTTTTTAAATAGGCCTTGAACGCACGTGATATAGAGGATTTACATATAGTGACCCCCCCGAGGCCTTCTCCCAGAGATACCAAAAAGCTCATGAGTTTTCTTCAAAAGGTAAAATATATGGCAAGGTTCATAAATCTTCTCTTTTAACCAAGGATGTGCTACCTAACTTCCTACCATCATGCCACCTGAGTGGAATCCCATATTCTACATAGGACCAAGCATAGGATCTGATTCAGTAGGTGTAGTGCTAATGTAGAAGGATGTTAAGCAAGGGTACATGAGACCTATCTACTCTACAAGTAGAGTACTGCATACTAATGTAAGACAATATTGTGAACTAGAATAGATGATGTTTCTTTGAATTTTGTAATAAAAAAAATCAGATCTTACCTTCTTCCTAAAGAGTTTGTGGTTATCACATATGAATCTGCATTTCCTTATGTGGCTCAACACATGAAAATTTCATCTAAAGTAGCTAAATAGATCATAGACCTTTAGGAATTTCATTATACTTTCATGGTGGAAGAAAATACAAGAGCCAGTCTTGGTGGCATTCTGACATATAGGTATCACAAAGAACGAGAAAGGAGAGGGTTTGAAGTCAAAGAGGAGAGGTTAGTGTTTGATTTATCTGATGCATATACCACGTATTTTGATGGAGCCTATACAGAGGGCAACAGGATAGAGTAGAGAGGGGATTATCATCCTTGATCTAGGTAGAACAAAAGTAGTGGAAGAAACACTTCATCATACACGGATTGTAGCCATATTTGGTAGGGCACTTTTTCCCCCGTGCTAGTGTACACCTATCTTGGAGTATACTTATCATCTTTGTACAACAGACAATCATGGTCTATCTATCATCTCATTGTGCCCTCCCTTGAGCTTCTCCACCACTCTGTGAGTGTGTGTGTGTGTTGTGTGTGCATTCTTACAGAGCATATGCTCCTCGCCCCTATGTTGCTACTTACCTTCACTGTGAGTTTCTTGTCTTCTTGAATCGAATCAAGGAGCCCTTTGGGAGAAGAAAGAGGACCATGAAGTGTGCAATACTTTGTACTACAATTTTTTGGTTAGATTTTTGTTTCAGGCACATTTTAGGGGCCATTCATGTGGATTTTGGTTTTTTGCAGACCTCTTAGGGAACCAAATTTGCACTCTTCTTTATCGAATTCTAGAGTAGTATTGAATAGATGCATTGTTGAAGAGGTTAAATCTTGAAGACTATGAACCTGTGGCTACACCTATGGAGCCAAGTTTACGACTAAGTCTTGAAGATGCAAGTGGCCCTTTTGATGTTGGCTTGTATCAAGAAGCTGTTGGATGCCTTATCTTTTTGTGTAACACCAGGCTTGACATTCAGTATGTGGTCTCAATATTGAGCATATGCATAGCCTAGGCACAAAGCATTGGTAGTCTATCAAATGGGTGTTTTATAGCCTAAAGGGCACAAAGCACTTTGGGTTATTTTATCCCAAGGGGGGTTAATCATAGTTGCATGCATTTATAGACTCAAACTAGGCTAGATGTTATGACACATTCATGTCCACGTGAGTGGTTTTTTCTTTTGCCTTGGTGATTCATGTATATCTTGGCTCAGCAAGAAGCAACCCACTGAGGCCTCTTCTTCTAACTGCGAAGCTAAGTACAGAGCAGTGTTAACAACTATAGTTGAGTGTGTTTGGCTCAGGCGCCTTATTGCTAATTTGGGTATTATTGAGTCCTTAGCCACTACGATCTTCACTAATAATCAAAGCACTATGGCAGTGTGAGGAATCCATTTTTTCATGCTTGCACAAAGCACAAAGCACATTGAGGTACACAATGATTATGTCAGGGAGAGATGCTCTTTAAGGGAAATCAACTTGGCTTATGTGCCAACACAAGAAAACTTGGCAAATTTGTTCACAAAGGCTCTCCCACAAGAGAAGTTTGAAGATTTTCACAAAGCTTTAAACTTACCTCCCTCTGGGGACTAGTCTAGGCTCCCTATCCAAAGTCCAAAGAGCCTAGCACATCTCTGTACTTCTAGTGCCATCTCACCCCTTGGACTCATCATCACTCCAAGGGGGATTTTAGCCATATTTGGTAGTAATGTGTGTCCAATTGGGGCACTTTTTACCTCTTTAGGAGGTTTATTTCCCCATGTTAGTATACACCCATCGTGCGGTATACTTACCATCTTTGTATAGCACACATTCATGATCTATCTATCATCTCAGTGTGCACTCCCTTGAGCTTCTCCATTGTGTGTGTGTGTGTGTGTGTGTGCGTGCGCGCACGCGCGTGCACACGTGTGCGTGCATTCTTGTAACCCTATCTCCAACAAGGATAGGATCTAATAGCGAGGTAGAATATGCTACTCTCAAGGCAAAATTACAACAATGTAAAGAACTTGGAATTCAAAAACCAAATGTCAAGGGGGATAGCAATTAGTTGGTACTTAGGGGATCAAATCTAATTCCTTAAAAAGTTGGAATAGGGAAGTGAAGAAGCTAATTCAACAATTTAAAAATGTGAATCGTAGGCATATACCTAGGGATTTTAATAAAGAAGCTGATGCTCTTGCTCAAGAATGATCTAGTTGGTATGAGAAAGTGACTTTAGAGATGTGTCAAGGGGCTGAATCTTTACAGGATGTATTTACTTGTTGTTGCATGGGGAAAGTAGTTTGATCCGAATGCCAAAGGGGCAAAAAACTAAGCTTGTAGAGCAAAGAATGATATATCATTTCAGATGATTAGAGAGTAGCTATATAAAAAAGGGAAGGATTGGATATTAGTTATATCAAAGGATCATATTCTTAGGAGGGTTCCATTATCTGAAGAGATTTCACATATTATGCATGCATGTCATGATGACAATTCAGGTGGACATTTCAGATTAGACCTTATAGTTAGAAAGATCTTGAAAGTTGGATATGTATGGCCAAGTCTATATAGAGATGTGAAATAGTGGTGCAAAGGATGTTTGGGATGCCAAAAAGATAGAAAGAGAAAACTATATCAAAACTGAGGGTTCCTATTCACAATCAAGGACTATTTACTGAAGGGGGAGTGAATGTCATAGGACCTCTACCAAGGATATATAGTGGCAAGGTATACATTGTAATGGCTGTAAATTATATGTCAAGATAGGTTGAAGCTATTGGGACTAAAAGAATCACCGCTCAGGTACTTTCCAACTTTATATATGGCAACATCTGTGTTTGCATTTAGAACACCACTAGAAATCATTTCAGATCATGGGCCGGGTTTAAGAGGGGACTTACTCCAAGAACTATTAGCCAAGCTTCATACACAACATAGGTATTCAACACTCTATTATCCCTAATGCAATGCTTTAGTGAAAAAAGTGAATGGAACCTTCTACAAATTCATCACAAAATTGGTTGGTAATAAGTCAAAGGACTGGGACAAATATTTGAATAGTGCACTATGGGCATTCAGAACCACCTTTAAAGCTTCAATGAGTTTTACTCCCTTTCAGTATATGGATAAGAAGCACTTCTTCCAACTAAAGTGGAGATTCCAATTTTAAGGGTGTTGGTAGTACAAGAGGGAGGTGAACAAGAGAAATTTAGATAAAGGTTGGAAGACTTGGAAAAGAATCATGTTGGATAGGGAACAAGCAACATAACATTACACTCAACAAGCTAAGCAACAAAAGAGGAAGTTTGATCAAGTAGTTAAGGATAAGAATCTTGAAGAAGAGATGCTTGTAATGAGATATGATAATAGGTTAGATCAAAGACATCACACAAAATTTTAGCAAAAATGGGAGGGGCCATTTGTCATAGTCAACAAATATTGGAATAGATCTTATGAGTTAAAAGACCTTGCTGGAAAGTTGCCTAAAACTAGGGTAAATGGATGGAGGCTAAAACCATATTTCAATAGAATTCATCTAGAATATCTGATTTCAAACAATAAAGATCAAAGAATTCATATAGGGTAAATGGATGGAGGTTGAAACCATATTTTATTAGAATTCATCTAGAAGATCCGATTTCAAAAACAATAAAGATCAAAGAATTCATAGAGGGTAAATGGATGGAGGCTGAAACCATATTTCTGTAGAAATCATCTAGAAGATCTGATTTCAAACAATAAAGATCAAATGAATTTTAGGAAACATAACGGCTGAATATCAAGAAAGTGGAACAAGTCCAGTAACATAAAAGTGAAGTTAGATGTTCACATCCTTCATATGAGAAACCAGAGGAGTGATTACATGAAGCTTTTCCCACTTTGTATACTTCAAAATTACCACTCCCCAACCTTTGCTAATCAAGGGGGTGGGCTAAATGATGCAAGAAAATATGATCCCTCTGAATGTTGTACATAGTGTATATATGCCTTTTCTTGCCAAGGACATGGATGGACATGGACTTTTTTGAATAAATCCAAGGATCTTTTCCCACTGGACTAGTATGGATTGCAAGGCAGGTTGTACATATGAAGTTCTTCTTTACGTTTCTAGCATAGTTATATCAAAATCAAAATAAAAAGAAGGTCAAGAATAGTTCAAGAAATCAAAATAGGTGTAATACATGTACAATTTAGAAATCAGGGGTTTTAGACCAAGATCTTGAACTAAATTTAAATCAGATTTTATGAGAAGGTTCTCTTGGTAATGAAGAAGGTGTATAGAGGTCAGATTTCAATTTGGATCACATTTGATATGCTTTTGCAAATGGTTTAGGAAAATATGTAGTACAGACTTCTTGAATGATTGTATAGTTAAAGGGAGTAAAAAAATTTAAATCTGATCTTATAGGACTCTTCTCCAGGTGCCAATGGGAATCTGGATCTATGAAGATAAAAAGGAAGAAGGACCAATAATGTCTCTTGGAATGGGGGTGGACTCATGGATCTAATGATCCTTGTTCGTGCTTAGGTTTCTTAGAGTAGATGGTATAGGAACATGAACATCAGTGCCAGATTTCCTTGAATAGTCATCCCTCAAATTCTTAAGATATGTAGTAATACGATCCTGCTGATGTGGAACTATTACTGGATCTGGTTCACCATCTCAAGGGAGATCCCCAAAGAGTACTTGATGGTTAAGTCCTCTATCTAGCTCGTGGATTTTGTCAATTGGTTTCATGCTAGACATCAAGGGATTTCTTGTAGCATGAACTACCTCAGATTCCTCCTCTAATTGAGCTTGACATTCTCTAACTAGCTCTCTTGAGCAGCCTTTAGCCTACTCTTCTCCTCAATCGGATTTGGGTATTCAACCAACTTCCTAGGCAGACGATCAGGATCTATCTACTCCCTTTTTTGAGGGGTGGATGGCAACAGGGTCTTCTCCTCATCAGATGAGGAAGATGACACATTTGTAGATGTCCCCTCATCAGATCCACTTTGTACAATGACACAGTTGTCTCCCTTGCCAATCTTTGTGGCCCTTTTCTTCTTAGTGCGTGTAGTCACTCGTGCTTGCTTGAGAACCTCTCTAGAAAGTAAGGCCCTTGCTTGTCCTGGGGTCTCTTGTTTTTGTGAAGTAGATGCTTCAACGACAACATGAGCAGCAACTCTCCTTTTGCTTTGCATTCATGTGACTAGAGACGCACTATGTGGATGAAGTTATTCCACACACTCAATAAGTTAATGTTGGCACTTGGTTTAACGTCGTTCCCTTTTCCAAGTGTACTTGTTTTCAATGGACAATCTTTATACATATAGTCTATCCCATAACTTATGCCCAAGGAAGTAAAGGCAGGGTACTCACAAGAGTATTTGACATCCTTTTATCCGACACTCAGCTATTCAATGAGGTCCAACATAGTGATAACATTGCATAGGTGGTTGTTTAGACACATTGTTTAAGTCTCACCCTCATGATGCTACTGTTAGGTATACAGGGTACATGTGCTCACCCTCCATCACATAATGACTTAGGATTTATTGTGGTGGTTTTCTTGGTTCAGGTGGATCAAAAATGATAGTGTTAGCCACCTCCCCCTCCTCACCTTCTTTGAATAATTCTGTTAGGCTCAGCTCTACTAGTTGTGGGCTGAAGGACTGGTGGTTGTAAGGGTACATCGAGTACCTTGAGAATACCTCACCGCTGGGGCTTGTGGGTGCAGGCCTGGCTTGAGTAGCTCTTTGGTGATAGAAGTTAGAGATCTTGTTGTTTCCCCATCTCTGGCAGTAAACATAGTAAGCATAGTAGAGAGTTGGTCTAGGTCTCAGATGTGGACATTTTGTACTAGTGTGGTTGGCTTGACAATCGGGCAGCATACTAGTTCTCTCTTAGGGTAAAGATGAAATTGGCTAGCCTGATCATAGCCATGACCTATTCTCCATTGTTGTGTTATTTGTTGCATCAATGCAACTGCTAATTGCTTCACATGTTGCCCTAAAGAGGGTTCCTTCTCCTTTCCTTTAGGTTTTGTGCTTGTGGTTTTAAAGGAAGCTTTAAAAGTACCTTCATACAATTCTTGAGAACGAGTTTCCTTGAAGTTGTCTTCAAAGTCCATGGCACTTCTACAACACTTCTCAAAAGAGATATGTCCATGAGCATATAGGGAGTTATGCAAGCCACATCTTCAAGTCCATCTAAGAATCGACTAATTAAACTAATTAGCATTTCCTCATAGACTTGTCCCTATCATTACAACGAGAATGAAGATATCTCACCTAGTTGATGTAGTCCCGAATGGATTCTCCTTCCTTTTGCCTCACGTTATGTAACTGTTTGATAGGACTCCACTGGGTTCCCTATCTCGAATACCCTACTTTGAAGGCCTCTCAAGGCATCAAAGTGGCCTTGTCTTCTATTTTTAGTGATCAAAACCACTAACCCACTTCACCATCAAGTGTGAGGCCAAAGGCACTAACCTTAACTTGATCTTCTACATGGCCAAATGCTTCACAAATATGATTAAACATCTCCAAATGAGGAACGGGATCCTCTGATCCATCAAACTTTGTAATAAGTTTGGAGATATGGGCCAGTTTGTTCCTCTCTGATCTCGGTATTAGCATTGGCATGGATCCGGGTGGTACAATTCCCAAATCTACCCCCTCCCTATTTCCATTGCTAATGTCAACATTTCAGGGGTCAATCCTGCTATAAGTCGGAGCTGGTGGTAGGTGGAGGTATGGTAGGTGGGAAGGCGAAACCCGAAGGGTAGTATCCCATCCGTGGATCATGTCTCAGTGGTGGGCCAATGTGTGCTTTGTAGTAGTTAGGGATCCGTATAGTATCCGTCAGGATATACCCCTCGAGGTGGGTAATTATTGTACGTGGGTGTGGCATGTTGGTTGGGGTGCTCAAGGTGGAGTATCTCTCCTTGGAATGAAGGTTCTAGACCTGGGTTAGTTGGTTCTCTACCTAGTGAGGGTGAAAACAGTGGATGAGATTGCCTCTACACCCTAACCACCTTCATGACTGATCACTAAGGGCTACTAGGGGAAGGGCTCCCTAGCAATCAAGGAGAAGGGGAGCACCACCTAGCCAAATGAGGGTGTGATTATGCTTGACCTTGAGGTTATGGCTTATGCATACTCTCTCCTAGAAAGAAAACTTGAGCTCTTGAGGTCCCTAGAAGGGGAAGGATGGGGGGGTGATTATAGTTCCATGGAGCCATGGGTTAGGGCTTGGGTTGAGCCCCTAACCATGGTTGGGGGGAAATTAAGACGGGGGGCCATAGAGGTAGACTTTAGGATGATCACAAGATTCCCTCCCTAGGCCCTCATGATGGGCCAAGGGTAGTGAAGACAAAGCTAAAGAGAAGGAGTGAAATGTTCTTTACAAGGGTGATGCCATTGGCATGTTTTTAGCTAAACGTGTAATTTACACGGGTAGATTTACATGGCTTAGAGCGGAACGTCGATGTGAGGATATCATGCCATCTTTACTACCAAGAGCTCCCACATGGAAGTGACTTGAATTTTGTTGTTGTGGTGCTGCTTCTCTTGCTTTTTGTTGTTGGATGTTGTTCATTCATCATGACCCTAACCTGCACTAGAGTACATCATCATTTCATGCAGGGGTGTATGTATGGATGGATGCCTAGAAGGTTTATGCATAGAAGAAGTATGCATCATAGCTCATATATACACATATCTCTATGTATTGCATGATAACAAGGTTGCTCTTAGCATAGCTATGTGTGAATGACACTTGAGCGTTGCCACATGCAAAGCACATATGTACATGTTATAGAATTGGTGGGCATGCATACAAAGATAGTATTTTGCCAATATGATGATTTCTTCATGTACATATAAATGCATTTATATAACTGCACATGCATATATGTATGTGTGAGTGTGTGCTTCACGGCGGCCGAAGGGGGGGAGTGAGACTGGAGAGTGGAGAGTGGAGAGGGTGATAATGGTGGCCCCAAGATGCATAACCTGCCACGCAAGGCCACTTGTCTTGTACATGGTTTCCGTGAGGAGCAAGAGATAAGGGGAGTGGTGGTGGTCGTCGTGAAGGTGATGCTGCGTGTGCGAGGGTTGAGAAGGCGGGGGTGTGTAGCTGCCAGGAGGAGATGATAGTCGAGGAGGGGAGGTCGTCGTGTGAGTTTGAGTGGAGGTGATGGCCCACGGTTACCTCAAAGCAGCTGCCAGCAAGAGGGAAATGGCCGTCGTGTGAGTGCAACGTCATGCATGGAGGTGATAGCAAAGAGAGTGGCATGCCTACCGTGGTCACAACCGAGAAGGGGGTGGGGTGATAGTCGAGAAGCCGAGGGGTGTTGTTGAGAAGAAGTGGGGGTGATGGCCGGAAAACGAAGGTGGGGTGATAGTCGAGAAGCCGAGGGGTGTTGTTGAGAAGAAGTGGGGGTGATGGCCGGAAAACGAAGGTGGTGCTGACGGAAAAAACGAAGGTGGTCGCTCGCGTGGAAGGTGGGGTGAGAGGCTATCGGCCAATGAGGGGATGATGCCGAGTGGCTAGCTGTCGTGGTTGAGGTGATGGCGGGGAGAAGGAGATGATGCTGGCGGGATCCCTCCTTCGTGCATCAACTGCCACAAGGGGTCCTACCTCCAAGCGGCCAATGAGGAAGAGGAATGTGGTGATGGCCTCCCTATGTGTGTTGTGCCAATTGCCCACAAGGTGGCGAGACAGAGGGGGGGACCCATAAAGTGATGAGGAGCGGGGTGGGCATTGCCACTGCGAAAGGGTGCCTCTCCCTCTGATTTTTTTTAAATTTATATTTTTTAAGATGAGCCTCCACCCCATAAGAGGGTGGTCCCATGAAGAGAAGAAAATAACAATTTTCCAAGGATTTCCAAGTCAACGTTTCCAAACATATATATATACATGAAGTATAGTGTGTCCAAGAGGTGAGCCAAGTAGCAGTCAAAGAGTATTTAAGTGTCGAACCCCCCTTTACTTTGTAAGGACACTTGATATAACTCATCCTATACACCTATATATATACATGCTTATATAGTAGGAATCTCTAGCATATGTACAGAGTTAGTGGGCCACCCAGTAAAAGGGAAAAGACAAAATAAGGTCCTAGCCATATATTCACTGCTTATAGGGAAAGTAATTAGATAAAATAAATACATGTCTAACCCAATAAGGTAATGAGCTAGATAATGAATTGAAACCCAAACAACGCACTCCCACGAGGATTAGAAATATAAGAAGGGCATCCAGGTGCGGTAATAAAAAGAGAAAATAAGGACACAAGCTACTATATACAAACATATGCTAGGGTTCCGTGTGACTGGAATTAGATGCCCAAATGGTGGGTGTGAAAACCCCCAATCATTAGCCCTCCCCCTAGGCTAGAGGCATTCATGCCTCTAGCTTGTTGATGATACTACCATGGTCGAGGAAGAATACCTTCCTCGATATGCTTCTTCTATGATGTCAAGTCCATAAAGACCTCTTGTAAAGTCAACCCTTTGAAAGTACAGCTTGAGCCACCATCCATTCACCCTTGTCTTGTGAATTTTCCCTGAAACATCTTGTAATAACTAATAGCACCCATTTGAGAACTTCGTGAGGATATAATAAAAGGAACTTCCCCCACTGATGCAAAAACTTCCTATCCTTCCGATGCCAAAACGGCAATCATAACTAAGCACCAATGATCCTTCTTCTAATCCTTCTCTGTCAGACCTTGATTGAACTTTAGTCCGCCACCGCTTCTTTGCTTGTCTCATGTAGTGAGTGATTGCTTCATCCCTATCCACTCCTAGTCATTCTAGATCAAGCAACCTCCTTGAAAACTTTGTCTTTGATCCCAAACCATTGTCTATACTCAATCTAAGACTTGATAGCTCTACTTCAATGGGCAGGAGAGCCTCTTGGTCATATACCAAATGGACGGGTGTGAAATTTGTTGATGTCTTGAAGGTTGTCCTATAAGCCCACAAAGCTGCTGAAAGATGTTGTCCCACTCCCTTGGTTTGTTGTTTGCTTGCTTAGTGATGATCTTGCAGATCATTCCATCAATCTTTTCCACTAGCCCATTACATTGGGGGTAGTATGGGGTGGAGTGCCTATGCTTAATTTTTAGCCTTTACATCAAGTCCGTCTCACAAGATCACAGTGGACTGTCTAAAATTATGTCTAATTGAGTCCCAACAAACCTACAACAAATGAATTTAAAAATGAACTTACTTACATCTCATGCCATGATTCTTGTTGTACTAATTGCTTTGGCCCATCTTGTCATGTAGTCTACCCCAACGATGATGTACTCCTTGCCAGAACTGGTCCTAGGGAGAGGACCTATTGCATCCACGCCCCACTTCTCAAATGGGCCAAAATAATTGATGGGTGTTTGAGGCTCATAAGACAGTCTCATGTCTCCTGCTATTTGACATTCCTTGCATGTTTTGCACCAGTGCTGAGTGTCTTTGTGAAGGCTGGGCCAAGTGTCTTTGTGAAGGCTGGGCCAAGTGAAACCTTCTTGAAGAATCTTCTTTCTAGTTGCCTCTTGAGCAAAATGACCACCACCACATATCCCATCATGACAACTCCTTAAAATAGACTCAATTTCCCAAGAACTTTGTACCCTTCTTAAAATCAAATCCTTCCCTTGCAGTATAATTCTCCATTAATGAGCCTATACACCTGACCGCCTTCCTTGCTAGCCACCATATTTGCTCCTTTGTCATGTGAGTTGGGCTTTCCCCTAGCTCTCCAAAAACTGTATGATCTCTTTAAGATGATCCTGCCCTTCGAATAAGGGCTCTTAAAATTTGACCGGTCCCAAAAAAGGTGTCCCTAGCCTGTCATTTGGCTAGTGCATCTGCCTCTTGGTTGCTATCCTTGGCCACATGAGTGACTAACATCAAATTCCTGCGTGAGCTTCCTCACCTATCTTAGCCAAGTTTTTAAACTGGAATTTTTGCATGCCCAAGTGCCTTGAATTTGTTTAATTAACAAAAGTGCATCACCTTTAACATTTAACCTTTTTACCCCATGATCTAAGCATAATTTGAGACCCATGACCAGAGTGGCATATTCTGCTTTGTTGTTGGAATTTATCCCCTCCATAACTTCTCCTTGCTTGAGGAAGACATCCCCTCCAGGATCATGAATCACGAAACCACATGCAGCCTCACCTGTTTTCCTCCTACAAGCCCCATCAAAATGAAGAGTGCAAGCATCTTCTAAATCTGCCTGTGGAAGGAGTGGGCTTTTTCTCATGACACCTATGTGTGAGGACATCAGCCAAGCATGCCCTATTGCTATGCTCAACAATAAAAGTATAATCATACTCCTCAATCTAAACTACCCACTTTGTTATCCTAGCAGAAGTGTCCATGTGCTACATTACATAAGGGAAAGTTGGCTCTACAGTAATTACCACAAACTTCATGGGCCACAAGAGCTTGAACTTTTCTAGGATCTCCTTCGATGCCTGCCTTTGAAATGACATGGCCCAGGAGAACCATCTTTTCTTCCGCATGTGATACTTGTCAGGGTTGAGCTGCCTGCCCAACTAATGAAGTCTATTGAGGCCTTCCTCAACTTTAGCCAGATGTAGAATTCTTGAGTTATAGATGCAAAAATCATCAATGAAGTCTCGAATAGAAGAGAAAAAATAGGGCTAAAAAACATAATTCATAAACCGTTGGAAAGTGGCTGGAGCATTCATTAGGCCAAAGGGCATTACTCTGTATGCAAACATCACCATAGGGTGCTGAAGGTGGTCTTCTGCTAATCTTCTTGTGCAATTCTTATTTGAAAATAGCCAAAATAACCATCACAAACATTATACAATTCATGACCTGACACCTCATTCAGAATCTCGTCCTGAAATGGAAGCGAAAAGTGATCCTGCTTAGTAGCTAAATTCAAAGGTTTGTGATCAACACAAACCCACCACTTCCTATTTTTCTTTGGAGTGACTACCATTGGTGAGACCCATTCTACATTTTTCCACTGGATAGATAAACCCTGCACGAAGCAATCTCTTCACTTCTCCCAATAGATAAATCCTGCACGAAGCAATCTCTTCACTTCTCCCAATAGTGCTTCTCTCTCTCCTCCACCCAATCTCCTTAGTTTTTGTGCTATTGGCTTTGTTTCCTCCTTCAAATCAATGTGGTGCTAAATTACTGATACCCCCGTGATGTGTGTGTAGTCGATGATGAACAATATATAGTTCCCTCTCTTTTTCAGAAAGATTCTTAGCTAACATCCCTTCTATCTTTCCTTCATCAACCTCGGGCATGGTAGTGTCCTCCTCTCGCCCATGAGAAACAACCTCTCTAAGCACTAGACCCATCACTTCTTAATGAACTCTCTTCACTTTCATTACTCATCTCACTCCCTGACGGGGCACTCTCACTACCACTAAACTCACCTACTGTGGTCTCATACTCGAGATCCACCTGTCTACCAACTTTCATGTCATATGTGATGGTCTTCCTTCTTCTCCCTTCCCCATGGTACGGTTTTATCACTAGCATCCCAACTTCCCAATGTTGGTTTGCCTTCATTACTATTAGCCAAGGTCTCCCCAAAATTACTGGATAGCCCTCCCCCTTGGATGGCATAACATACATGTCCACAAGTGCTTCAACCCCACAAACAGCCACTCTCACCCCTTCAACTACTCCCACACACTTCAATGAGGTATTATTTGCTAACCTCACCTTGTATAAAGACGGTCCACTCACCTCTAACATCAATTTGTGCATCAGCTTCTCACTCATAACACACATTTGGGCACCCCCATCTACATACACTTTTGAAAGCTTTTGTTCCTTGATTTGAGCCTCTATCAGTGGTACTCCATCCCAGTGTGGGTTGGCGCTAATCAGGTTTATTTCTCTAGGCAACCTCTTCCAAGTGCTAACCATTTTAGACCATTGCCTCCTCACCATACGCACCAAATGCAAGAATTGCGGCCATGAACGTTTAGGCCCTTGACTCCCCACATCAGAAACTAGATCATAAGGTCGATGACCCTTACTTAAAAGAAATTCCTCGATGGTGAGTTTGCGACGAGGCTTCCTTGGCTTGCTAGTGCTTGCTTCTCCATCTTGCTTTGATCTTCTTCGTTTTCGCTTCTCCTCTGGCTCATATGAATCCATATCTTCTCCTTTGGCTCATATGAATCCATATCTTTAGTTTCTTGAATTCTGGTTCTCTTCACTGGCATGGTGCATTTGCCTCCATTAGAGTCTTTGGATCCTCCTTTACTCCTAAAACTTCCTCCAAACCAATAATGTTAACCGTCCTCTCACCTTCTTCTGGTAGCGGTGGCACTTGGGCGGGAGGATGCGGTGCTGGTGCCTAGTGTGGAAGGATTTGCATAGGTTGCTATGGTATCGGTGCAAGCAGAGGTGGTGGTGGTCTCGGCCAACAAGGAGGCATAATTTGTTGCCGCCAGGGCCTTCTTGGTGGATAGTAATCCTCCTGGATTCTCTTGGGGTAAGGGTAATTGTACATGCCATGCCCATCCTTACTGCAATTGTAGCAGTGGAACTCTCTTGCTTGCCTTCTTTGTTCTCGGTTTTTCCCATTGCTAGCTTGCCTTGCATTCTGCACCAAATTTATTTAAAGTCCCTCTAGCTATTTACTGAGCCACTACATGAGTTCCTCTAGAGAGTTGGATGTGTTGTGGTTGTGTTCCTTAGGCAAACACTTCAAAGGGTGAAACTTGTTCCCTTGCTACTTCTCCCCCTCTAGCTACTTGAGCTTAATACTTAAGCTTCCTATCTTTTGACCTAGCTAACTGGAGTGCTTCTTGAATGTTCCTGAGAATTTGCCTTAACCTTCTCCCTCAATGGTGTTAAGAGCCCTGCTAGGAACCTATATTTTCTCAAAAAATCCAGAGCCCTTTCCTACCCTCCTAAAGATGTGGCCCATCTCCCTCATAAATTTTAAAACTTTGACTCATATCCCACATAGTCATAAAAATCCTTTTGGTGCAAATCTAGTAATTGTTCCTAGAGCCTTTCTGGTGTATCCCCAATTTCATATTTCATGGTGAAGGCCTAGTGGAGGGGCTCCCAATCTGTTCTAAATTCCCTTGCTAAAGCTTTGTACCAGGCTCTAGCCTCTTCTTTTAACACTAGTGGGAAGGCTCGTACCTTAATTTCATCTTGATTTTGTCCATTCATCAAGAGGCATTTCTAAACTATCCAAAAACTCTTGTGCATCCTCCCCATACCTCTCATGAAAAGTAGGGAAAACCATGATGATCTGCCAAGGCTTAAGAAAAGTGCAAAGTGGTTACAGGATAAAATTCTTTTCTTTTCTTTTCTTTTCTTTTTTGGATTACAAGGGTTGGGAAAGAAAGTTACAATAAAATGAAGATGATTACATCAAATGAATGATTGTAATTCATCAAAGGAAAGATAAAGGGATCGGGTGATGCATTAACTTTCGTTAATCTTTCAGGACTGGATAGGAAAGCTATCCTTTGCTGGAAATTCATCTTCAAGCTAATGATTATATGCACAGATTGCCTAGGGGTAGAAGCATAAGGCAATTGAGAGGGGAGGTGAGAGTGGAAAGAGGAGAGAGGAGAGGGTGATAATGGTGGCCCCAAGAAGCATAACCTGCCATGCAAGGCCACTTGTCTTGTACATAGAAGGTTGAGGGGGGCCTCAATGTGAGGCCCTCTTTTGATTCGTGGTGGCCAAGGGTTTCCGTGAGGAGCAATAGAGAAGGGAAGTGGTGGTTTTCATGAAGATGCTGCTACGTGTGCGAGGGTTGAGAAGGCGGGGTTGTGTAGCTACCAAGAGGTGATGAGGGGAGGTCGTCGTGTGAGTTTGAGTGGAGGTGATGAGGGGAGGTCGTCGTGTGAGTTTGAGTGGAGGTGATGGCCCACGGTTGCCTCAAAGCAGCTCCGCCGAGAGGGAAATGGCCGCCGTGTGAGCACAACTGTCATGCGTAGAGGTGATGGCAAAGAGAGTGGTATGCCTAGTACCATGGTCGCAGTCGAGAAGGGGGGTGGGTTGATAGTCAAGAAGCCAGGGGGTGTTGCGGAGAAGAAGTGGGGCTGATGGCCGGAAAACAAAGGTGGTCACCTGGAGGAAGGTAGTAGGTGGTCGCATGCGTGAAGGGTGGGGTGAGAGGCTACCGGACAATGAGGGGATGATGGCGAGTGGTTGGCTACCATGGTTGAGGTGATGGTGGGGAGAAGGAGATGATTGCTGGCGGGATACCTCCTTCGTGCATCGACTGTCAGAAGGGGTCCTGCCTCCACACGGCCATGAGGGAGGGAGGGAGGGGGGGGCAATGTGGTGATGGCCTCCCTTTGATGCTTGTTGTGCCAATGGCCCACAAGCTTCCCACAAAGGCGCGAGACAGAAGGGGGGGGGTGGGGCATTACCACTGTGCGCGGCTAGCCAAAGGGTGCCCCTCCCTCGGATTTTTTGTTTTTTAATATTTTTTAAGAGCCCCATAAGAGGGTGGTCTCATGAAGAGAAGAAAAGAACGATTCCCCAAGGAGAAAATCAAGGTTTCCAAACATATATATATACATGAAGTATAGTGTGTCCAAGAGGTAAGCCAAGTAGCAGTCAAAGAGCATTTAAGTGTGGGACCCCCCTTACTTTGGAAGGACACTAGATATAACTCACCCTATACACCTATATATATACATGCTTATATATATATATGAAAATAGTAGGAATCTCTAGCATATGTATAGAGTCAATGAGCTACCCAATAAAAGGGAAAAGAGAAGATATGGTCCTAGCCATATATTCACGGCTTATAAGGAAAGTAATTAGATAAAATAAATACCCGTCTACCCTAGTAAGGTAATGAGCTAGATAATGAATTGAAACCCAAACAACCCACTCCCACGAGGATTACAAATAAGAGAAGGGCATCTAAGTGCGGTAATAAAAAGAGAAAACGAGGACACAAGCTAATATATACAAATATATGCTAGGGTTTTTGTTGGATTTAGATGCCCAAATGGTTGGGTTCTTGAAACGGATTCGTTAACACAGTGGTCGGTATAGGTTCCCAAACTATTGGATCAGGTTGGACTAGGCTATCTGGACCCACCAGTATCACCTCCAGTCTTGGATTTATCAAGGATGTGATAGTTTTTTTTGGTTGGCAGTCCATGCTTGTTTCCAAGGATGAGGTTCTTCTCTGACTGCGTGTTTCCTAGGATAAAGTTCCTTGGTCTCAAGGCAAGGCTCCTCCTCTATGAACGTGTAGGGGATCCTAGTGCTTGCTCTCGTGAGACAATGGTCTATCCATGCACTAGGTACTCAATCTACTAGCCTCTAAGTCAAGGGTGGTCTGCCTTATGCTCAAGTGCTCTTCACTTGCACTAGTCGAAGACTAATATTGTCTAGCTCCACACGATGTTGATAGATGGGTTAGATCTAGCAAGAGATCGTGTGTATGAGTATCATCAAATAATGGATTATTTCACACCAATCTCCTTGAGCATAGGTGCATGAATGTGTTGCATAAAGGTGCACAATCACAATCTCAAACAGGGAGATTTTTTTCCCTCTAGAAGTTGGAGTGTGGTCGTTCATTCACAAAGGAATGTTCATTCCTCTGTGGAAGTACATATCTGGCTTAGCAAGAGTAGCAAGCCTTCATCTTCAAAGGTTCATAGGTATAGTCCTTGTGGACTTAGTTCCGGAACAGATGTTCTCTCAAAGTGGAATGAGCATTCATAAGCAGATGGAGAATGGGCATTCCCTTGGGGAGGATCGGTTCGTGTGTCAGATGAAATGTGGACATGGATAGGTTGAGGAATGGGCGTTCTTCCAGAGAGGAATGAATGTTCGATTTTGAAAAGAGTAGGACTATGGTGGGTGTCAAGGGAAAGAGGAATGGACGTCATGGGCTTGGGTTTGGAATGGACATTCACTTAGAGAGGAACGATACAAACATTTTCACTCATAGACTAACAGTCAAGTGTCTTAATAGCACCGAAACCACGTATCTCTAATAGCCGTCATTGAATATTCTCATGACACAATTAGCTCTACATCTGTCATGCTCTTTCAATGCCCATTACATGCATTTATAGATTAGATTTGGAAAGATTCTAACTTAGGAAGTGAATGTGTGTGGTTTAGAAGAGTACGGTCGTACCTCTGAAGGAACATGCCTTCACTTCTCAGAAAAGTAACCTAAGAGTGAGTTGTGCCTGGACTTTTCTAGATTTTTCCCCTCGCTAATGTTTTTTTTTGTGGTTTTCTTTTTATGCATAGATTAAGCTAGTCTTAAGCTACTCAATTATGCAAATAATGTGTAGTTTAACCTAATATCCTAGGATTGATTGTGCAATTAAGCTAATATATAATTTCCTATCTACTTGAAGAAAAGCCAAAAATCAATGGAACCAACGGCAAAATTAGAGCACCTACTTGTTGCTCTTGCATTTGATGTAGCCTCCAAACCTCCTATTACTCCACAAGCGCCATTGCAAACTCTATTGATCAGGAAAAACAAAAAAGAACAGACATCAACAAGCAAACTCATACAAAGCTCATAGAAATGGTGGATTTGCATTCCATCCGAGGAATTCTCTAGCTTGGGAAGAAATTATGGAGGACCCTAAGCTAAGTGATGTCTCCCCAACAACAGTGCCAAAGATCTTCACCAAAATGAATATTCACCTTGCATGAGGGGAGAAGAAGAGACAAGAAGATGCAAGGGTCAGTTCGAGGGTATGCACTTAGCCAACCCTATGATGGTTAAACTCCTTGATGTGAAGCCCTAGGGGTTCACTCTACCACCAATTTTGTCACTCAAGTGGAGCTTCCATGTGTAGGTAGAGAGTAAAGAGGGAAAGAGCTATGGAAAGCTCAACCTCTATCTCAATACCTTCATGTGTACAAGAAGGGTGAGAGAGAGAGAGAGGTAGAGAAGAAGTGAATAAAGAGGGGATGGAGAGCATAACCTATAAGTACACACACACAGAATCAACCAAGCAAGCATGCATAAGAAAAAAAGCTCACAACCATCACCATAAGAAAGAAAGATAAGAAGACTCAAATTTGATAATGGGATTGAATGTCTTCATATTTCCTTCAAGTCACTTATATACAAGAGCTCTCTTTTTATAATGGGATTGTATGTCTTCATATCTCCTTCAAGTCACTTATATACAAGAGAGCTCTTTTTATAATGGTCGGCCACCCATTTGACAATTGGGGACCCAAAACTAGTTACCTAGCTCTATGCACACTTAGGCTTTCTAACTCATGGCTGGCATTACACATATTGTAAGCTTGGTCATCCCATATCTTTTACATAAAGTGCTTAGCACAGTTTTACGTAAAAACATGTTACATGAAGTGCGATCGCACTTTTGATCAAAAAATAGTAGGAGTAATGTTAACTGTTGTGGTTAATACATTTGCTCTTGTGTGTGGGTAGTACGGTGAAAACTTTTTTGTATACTATCATGAAGGAAGAAAGCATATGGACTTACCATCCTTTAAAAAAAAAATACTGAAAAAAATTGACACGACTATACCTTTCTAAGCGTATGGCCATACCAACCTAAGTGTATGGCCGTACCAACCTAAGCGAACAAACATGCCTTCCCAAAAAAATTAATTTTAAAAAAATTTACCACGATCGTACCTTCCTAAGCATACGGCCATATCAACCCGAAAAAAAATCAAAATTTTCAGATCTTTAGTGGTGCTTATGGTCTACCTCCTTGACCCACTAGGGTTGTTTTTACATGCATAAAACCCCTCAAAAGAACATTTTTTACCTTAAGGGTGCAGTACATTCACATGCAAGGCAAAAGAGAGCCAAAACTCCTATTTTGGGTTTGCGTGCGCACAAATGAAGCTTTTCTAAGCTTCCCCGCACACCATGGACGCCTTTCAGTCATGGTTGCATGCCCCCAATGCATCCATTCCATTCAGTAGCACCCCGACCACACCATTGCATATTCCCATGTGGTTACCACGGCACACATTCCCATGTGGTTACCACGGCACACATGTTTGGCCGTGAGGGCGAAACGATTTATGAAGAGCCCTCATCTAGTGGGGTCCCTCCATATATGCACCCCGACGTGGGTAGATGCCTCGAGCACACTCACGTACCTTCTTCTCTATTCACGGATCTATTTCCACCCCCTGCCCTTGCACCACCTTCTCTTGCGCCACAGCTTAACATTTCGAGCTTAGCACAAGCTCTAGGAAAAGGAGTGCCACAACACTTGCACCCACAAACACCACATACAAAACCTATGTGGGTGAAAATTTTCAAACTTCTGTGCCGAAATTCCATGGAGTTGGAGACCCCGTATTTTGCATAGAGGTCTTCAACCAAATCTGTCAGGCATTTGAAATTCTTCAAGGATACAACCAAAGTCCATCTCCTTGGACTCAGCCTTGAAGGCAAGGCCGTGCAATGGTTCCAATCCTTGGACCCTCGGCACAAAGACAATTTCAAAGTAGTGTGAAAGGCCTTCATTCTTGGCTTTGCACCCTACGGGTCCAAATGGAGCCCGACCATCCAACTGTTCTAATTAGAAGAAAAACCAGAGGAAACCTTACGTGACTACATCAACACATCAAGTACCTTGATTCACGTTGCAAAGAGAGGGAAAAGTTGAGTGACAAGCAATTAATGGATCGTTTCCTCTTGGGGTTACATAATTCAAGGCTTCATGACTACATGTTAATCAAGGACCCCTCCACCTTTGATCAGACCTGCAAATGGGTGATCTTTCTTGATGACAACATGCGATAAAGCTATTCCACATGCAATTGGCCACCGTGCCAAATGACAACCCAAAGCTCATTTGTAACATTACCTTCCTCTCCTCTCGGGCACCAAGCCATACTAGTGGCACCACCCCCAACTAACTACTCACACATAGCGCCATCGTGACCTTCTCCAGTGCCCATCTTTCCATTCCAAACGTTGCCTCTCCATGCAAACCCCATTGCTCATGGAAAGATTCAAACCAGGTCCATTGCTAAACCCCTGGAGCCCATGCGCTCCGCCAGCCCTGAGGCACCCATCACCCATCAAGATCCCTTTGCATGTGCCTCACATGGACCCTAAACCACTTGTGCACACTATAGGTGCACCCGCAGAGCAGGGAAACCACATCTTCTGTGTTTCCTCTGCCAAGGACCCCATAGAGTGGCTGAATGCTTGCCCATGACACCACAATGTTGTCAAAGAAACGCCTTCCCGTGACACCACAATGTCACGGCTGTGGAATCGGCCATTACTTCAAGGATTTCCCTTTGCAATCCGTTTCTCACTCCACAGTCGAAGGCATGCCATCCCTCAATGTGTTAAGTGTTCAACATGGAAAAATATCAACTGTCCCATTGAATGTCGTCATACAATTGCAGGCCAAGCTAAAGAAGGCCACATTCTAAAAGCAACAACACTCTAAGCACATTGGCCACGGAGAAGATCGGGTTAGCATCCGCAATGGCTCAACAAAGACCACATCCTCCTCCTCCAAGAGCAATGATCGTATTGAACTACAACAATGCTCTAAGCATATTGGCCAACCACAGAGAAGAGTGGCTTAGCATCCGCAAGACCACATCATCCTCCTTCGAGAGTGATGATCATGCCGAGCTGCCACTCCCCCATGCAACCCCCCAAAAAATCACCAAACGAGAAAAACGGTTGGCTACATATCCCAATGCCATCCTCGAGAAGCAATGCCTTCAGGAGGCCCAAGCACTGGTAGAGCAATACCAAGCTCAACTTGAACCACTACCCACTTTTGTAACCTTTGACCCAATGCCTAAGTGCACATCATCTCCCATAGAACTTGAACTTCCGCACCAGGTAAGGCCAGAGTCCCTGCTTACGCTTAAGACCAAGGAAGATCCGTTTGCCAACATGATGTTGAAAAATGAAGATCTTGCCCCACATGTGCTTGCTAATCCTCTAGTGCCTATTCCACAGGCGGCCAAGCCCAAATACCACGTTCACATCGAACAACTCGATGCGAATAGTGACATAGAGTCTAACAAAGACTCCCGTGGTGCTTTGCTGAGGTCTTTTACCCTCCTACAGCACCCAAATCTTGACCTCCACACCTGTCAAATAAGGACCAAATTGAACTTCCATATACTATTACTGGTCCACCTCTTATGATCAAAGGCCCCGCACCTTAGGAAGCCTCTCAGTCTTCCTTTCCTCCCAAATCTAAATGCCCATTGGCACCTTGTTAAAAGGTAGTCTAAATTTATGGAATGACGTAAGGGATTGGATGGAACAAAAACTACAAGATTTGGTGGAGGAGGGAGCTAACTCAGATTCCTCAGATGAATATGAGCCCCATCATTTTGAACTACTAAATGCCCATTGGCACCTTGTTAAAAGGTAGTCTAAATTTATGGAATGACGTAAGGGATTGGATGGAATGACGTAAGGGATTGGATGGAACAAAAACTACAAGCTTTGGTGGAGGAGGGAGCTAACTCAGATTCCTCAGATGAATATGAGCCCCATCATTTTGAACTACTACATGACCACAACCCACAACCCAAAGGTGCACCAACAATTCGTGTAAATGCGCTAGGCCACTAGTTTGAAGGTGATGACACCAACATAGCCTTGCCCATTTCCTATAAACGGACATGTGGTCAAAGGCATCCTAGATGGAGGTGCTGGCGTAAGCATTATCACAAGAATATGCTGGGAAAACTGGGGCCAACCATGCCTTGATCCCACCACATTGGTAGCTTGCGAACGAGAAATCTGCCAAACCCCTGGGCCTAGCGCATGACCTTAAGGTAAAAGTCTGTGACATGACATTCCACCTCACATTTGTAGTCATGGACTTTCGTAATGCCGCATATGACAACATCTTGGGTAGACTCTTCATACGACAAACACAACTAATCCGTTGACTGGGATACGTATTATGTCTACCTCCGCAAAGGTTCTCAAATGCTCAAAGTCAATTTACATACCTGGCACTCACATCCCGTGGCCAAAGCTCCCTGTGCCGAAGACTCTGTGATGACCACCCCTAGGAGCAACAATCTCTTTGTTTGCAATGCTTGTTATCAAGCCCTTGATGACGCGCGGGTGCCATGCATTATCGCTTGTGTCAATAGTGAGGACGAAGTCGCCTGAAAATCCTTGCCACACTTGACACCCTCCTAGATCACAAACTCGGCACGCAATTCGTGCTCCCAAATGGCAAGCCCTTCGTGAACCCTATAAAGTCATTGCCTCGCTTAACACCCTGAGTGTAAGTGTAGCTCCACAACTTGAAACATCCACTCTTAGGATCTGGATAGATTTTCCCTTTGGCAAAAATATGCAAAGAAAGTGTGCCTTGCTATCTTCCACATTTAGCCACAATCTTTTGCTACGGGAAACGTGGGTCTCCCTAGGCAAACCATCTCTCTTTTACACAAAATGTACATACTGTCTCTAACCCATTGGCTTGTAAGTTTTATGTAGTTCCCACAGGTGAGACAAAAGATGCAGTCGTCCTTGGCAGAAGTTGGGTCCAGAACGCTACAAGTATAATCAACTCAGCTGACAACACAGCTACCCTCAAGATTCCCTAGGGCAAGGTAACAATGATCCTCTAGGATGGGGAGTGCATCGAATAAGATCCTTTGCCCGCATCAACTGCTTCCACAAAGGGTATTCTCATACCCCCCACAATAATTGGTAAGTCTTCCACTGCCCCTAAACTACCATTAGAACTCAACCCACCAAGAATATTCATTGGACTCCCGACAACTGAGAACGGTCTATAATGGTGGCAAGCCCACATCTATCCTATGGTCCACACCTATCTCATATTCTTGGAGGCGTGAAAAACTCTTGGAAAACCCACACTAACAAAAGAAAACACTTACATTTAAATATCACACGAAAAAAAGAAAACACTTACATCACACACGAAATGCTTGTTGGGTATTTCATTCCGAAAATTTATATTGGAAATAACCAATTGGAGTGCACATTTCATGTCATAGATGTAGGAGTACTCCAAGGCCAAATTATCATTGGAAAAGAGTGGATACTCACTGCTGCCAAATCAATTAGTGTGAAGAAATGGCCACCATAGAAATCAACGGCAAAAAGGCCATAGTCCTCTTGTGTCCCCAAGAGGAAATCATACACACACTCTCACTCCCCACTGCCCTTCCCCCTCATGCCCCATCCTCATCACTGACAATCTCCCATGTGACCACACCCCATGCCTCACCAAAGCCGGCGGGCACTGTCGACACCTTCCAATAATGATAATCAAGCTTCGTCCATCAACAATCCCCCTAAATGCTACATCCTCAACAACCCACACAGCAAGCACCCTGACCTCTTACCTTTATCATGACAATCAATCTTCTTACTGCTTAGAGATTTTACGATGGCTACACAAAATTATGGATCCCCAAACGGCCATCTCCGCCACCCAAGTGCAAAAAGCCAACTAGCCAACAAAAACCAACCCTAAGTCAAAGCTTCAATGTTGGCTAGTCCCCGATGTTATATGTACATTATGTGTGCTATGTTATATACACATTATGTGTGCATATACTAGGAGGCTAACCCACATTAGGCTTGTGAGCATGGAAGCATGGGAACAAGCTCTAGTGGAGCATGGGTTAGGACTAACCTTAAGGGTTAAGGTTAGGGTCAGGCATCCAAGGGTCACACATGGGAAATGGAAAGTCAAGAGTCACTTGAGGGCCCTCCTATATAATAGGGGCATGGGGTACACTCAAGGGGGCTGGGAGGCTTGGAGGCTTGGGCTTATGAGGCCAAGGCTATGTTATGCTCTCTTGTGTAGAGGTTCATATCTACTCATCTACCATTTCACACTATAGCTACATGCTATTGGATTGGAGTTATACCTCTTGATGGTATGGGACATCAAGGTAGAGGTATGATGTATTTCATTATTATTCATGTGTGCATCCCTTGGGCTCGCGGGGGTGGTTGGGTGGTTGAGTTTATGCCTGATTTATGCATGTTTATGCGTAACAATTATCTAGAGAGATCTTAGGGTTTTAACAGTGGTATCAGAGCAATCTCTATTTAATTGTTGTTGATTTTTTTTTTGTAAATTTTAATATTTACTAATAAAAATGTTATTTTGTTGATTTGTGTTTATGAATTGCACATGGATCGTTGATATGGCGATTGGAATGTGTGTTACTACAATTCAATGGTGGACGAATCGACGGTGCGGGGGAATTCCGTGAGTTTAATGCTATTTTTTTCTATTTTTTATGGTTTAAAATAAGCATTAATGGAGTTTTTTTACAAAATAACCACATATTTTATGGTGGATATTTTTGGTAGAATGGATTTCCTTAATTTTTAGAAATTTTAGGAAATTTTTCTAATTTTTAAGGAATTTTTTGAGCATTTTTATGATTAAAATGTATTTTTTAATACATTTTTGCGGGTTTTTTCCGCGAATATGCGATCAAATTTCTGTCTATTTTCTACTAAAATGCAGTAGGGGAAAGCATGTTGATGCATGAAATGCTCTCCCGTGTGCGTGGGATCCTCTCTGCCCTCTCAATTCTGATTTTTTCTTTATTTTTTTGTGTGGATTTCTCTTAAAAGGGATTTTTTATTAATGTTTAATTATGGATAAGATTAATTAAGACATAATTACAAATTAAGATATAATCAGCCTCCTCTCTAAACAGAGAAGGAGAGGGTGGAGAGGGAAGGTATTGGAGAAGGTGGAGAGGAGAGAAGAGTGAAGAGAGAATCTACTCTCTCTTCCTCCTCCATTTCTTCTACGCGCAGGCGGCGGGAGGGGGGGCTGCGCAACAGCCAGTGGAAAAAAAACACCCCCCCTTAAAAAAATCAAAACCCATATAAGCTAATAAAAGCTTATTATTTTTTTTCTCATTTTTTTAAAAATGAGTTTTTATTTAAAAAAAGATTTTGATAATATTTCAAAAAAAAGAAGCTTGAAAAAAGCCTGAAAAATAGTTAGAAATTATGGGATTTGAGGAAAAATCTCTGAAAATTTTTTGGAAATTTCTTCTTGAAACTTTTTGACTTTGTTTCTTCCAGAAAACCTTTGGCTTTCCGTTTTCTCGAAACCTTTTGGCTTTCCGAATTCTGGAAAAACTTTTGACCTTCCGTATTCTGGAAACTTTTGACCTTTCACATTCCGATTTTTTTTCATTTTCCCAAAACTTTTGGCTACCGTTGGAATTTGGAAATTTTTTGACCGTTCGTATTCTAATGCGTTCGGGGTTGATTAAAAATTTCAAAAAATTCTTAAAAATTAGTGGGAAATTAGACGGTTATTTTAAATTTCGGGAAAATGTGGGGTTGGTGTTTGGCATGTGGTGTGTCCATTCAAGCGCCTGTGACCATTCAAATTCCCTTAAAAATATATTTTTTGACCCAAAAATTTAGAAAAATCCATTAAAATTGTAAATTTTCATTGGATTTGAGAATTGTCGGGCGGAATTGAAAATTTCGTGAACGATGGGATTCTAAAAAAATTTTAGAAAATTTCTAGAAATTATTTTTAGAAATCCTAAAAATTGGTATTTTTCAAATATCAATGATATTTTGGTAAAATTAATTGCTAAATTTTTTTTGAAAAAATATAGGTTTGGAATGCCATAAGATAGGTTTGGTGGAATTCAAAATTATCATATTTTGAGGCCCTATAAAATTAGAAAAAATTAGAAAAAAATCATGATAATTTTTTTCTCGAGAATTTAATATTTTCGAGGGTTATTTAATGTGGAAATACGTTTTCTCGTGCTGGCATTAGATAGATGCGAGTTATTCGCATATTATTAATATGATTATATCTCGTATTAATGGATATTTATGTTTGGATTAATTATAAACGATGTATTGATGATTTTTTACCATTGTTTAGCCATTCTTTTTGGACATGTTCCTTAATTTCTTTTGATGGCTATAATTTGCGTTCAAAGTGTGTTTCACCTTTGACACTTTTCCATGATAATATTTTGCACTTATTTAAGTGTGGAGTGTACTTAAGCCTAAGACAAATTCTATCATGCATTAGTTGATCGGTTTGTTTTGGTGGATTTTTATTGGATGTTTTCCAAGTTTTATACGGACTCATCAGATTCTGCCTAGATCACTTGTGTCTAGGGGTTTTTTATTGAGTGCTACACACGTGTTTTGCTTGCTTACTTTGGAGTTTTGCTTGAACGACACAATGTTCATATACTCCGGATTGATGAGTTGGCCACCAATTTTAATGCTTCTTTTGGCATGATTAATGTCCATTAGATGGTATGCATTGATTTTTATGATCAACTATGGTTTTCATGGATTTAAGGAGCTTCTATGCTTTTATCCATGGTTTTATAAGGATCTTTTGATCTTTTGAATAATTACATGTGCTTTGAAGGTAGCATTTGCCTTCGTTTTTTGCACGTAATTTTGGAGTATATTTCTTGTCCTCTTGTACATATTCCAACTCGGATACCTAGTGCTTATATATCTAGGTGAGTTATTTTTCTACCCTAACTTTATTGTGTTTTGGGTAGTTATCATTAGAAAGGTGCCAATAATTCAATTTCTTTTCTAATGATGTACTCAGAAGGAGTTATTCCTTGATGTAGTCTCAAGTATATAGAGACAGGTTTAGTATGTGAAAGTCTGGATAAGGCCATCTTATTCCTTTTATACAGGATTTTATTTATATTTCCTAGACGGCATACTAGGGAGTTTCAAATCGTTAAGGTATGTATGGGTGGTATCATGGTGGTATGGGACGCTAGTGATCCCTCACATATATTAATCTTATGGGATAATTTGGGCTCAAGATTGTTGCTTTGCTTACATCACTTAGCATGTTGACCTCAACATTTAAAGACAATCTTATTTTCTAAATTCACTAGAAGTTATACTGTGGGCATTCTCTAGATAAACTTCTTTTATCTATAGCGTGCATGTTGTGATGAGGGTAATCTCATCGTCATTTTCACTTGTTGGAATCTCTTTCTTTAGAGTTCAAATAAGTTTCTCTTGTTGTGTTCGGATAAAGAAATTTGGATTTTTCCTTTGTTGGCATTTCTTTCTCTAGTTTCGTACTTTAGGTGATTTATATAGTCAACCTGATTGTTTACAGATGGACATATGTGATTTATATAGTCAACCTGATTGTTTACAGATGGACATATGTGACTCATCGAGACACTGATGACTCTCTATGTTGATATGGGTAACTCGGGACGTCGATTATTCCATATGCAGATGTGGGTATGTCGGGACGCCGATGAATCCCTGGTTTTTGCTATTATAATGCCATGTTTTCCTACTTTATTCCGAATGGTTTACAACGAGGAAGTTACTTTGAATGTGAATTGCTCTGATCATCCGCAGTCTGTTGGGCAAATAGAGCGTATGAATCAGATTATAGTGTATATGCTTCATGCATATGTCTCTAGAAAATCATCATATTGGAAAAAATATTTTCCAATGATGGAATTTACCTATAACAGTTTTAAATATACGGCTATTGGTTTTAGTCCGTGCATACTTATGTATGGGTATTAATCCAGGGCACCTATTGATGTCGGTCTTAAGGACATCGAGCTTGATGCATCGAGGGATTTCTTGCATGATATACAGGAAATGCTGACCGAAGCTCAGGATTCTATCAGGAGTGCTCAAGATAGGACACGGTTTTATGCTGATAGGGGACGGTCATCTCGGTCTTTTGAACCAGGAGCGTTGGTTTATTTTAATGTTCCTAAAGATTTTCAGACTTTGTCAATGGGAAAATGCTCTAAATTATCTCCTAAATATTGTGGTCCATTTTCGAGTTATACATCGGATTGGCACAATTGCGTTTGAACTTAAAACTACCTCCACATGTTAGAGTTCATCTAGTCTTTCATATCAATAGATTGAAAGGAAAACTGGGAGGTGAGGATAACACAGTTACTCCTCAAGAACTCGTTGAAGTCGAAGAATTATCCTATGTTCCATATATACTTGATAAGGTACTTGAATTCAGGGAAAGAAAACTTTGTAGTTGACTAATCCTTGAGGTTAAATTTAGATGAAAAGATAGGGAAATAGAGGATTCGACTTGGGAGTCGGTTGAGATTGTTCAGCGCAATTCTTCTTCTTTTCATTGCAAGAGTGCAATGTTTTGAGAGAGGGGAATTATGTTATATATACATTATGTGTGCTATGTTATATACACATTATGTGTGCATATACTAGGAGGCTAACCCACATTAGGCTTGTGAGCATGGGAGTATGGTAACAAGCTCTAGTGGAGCATGGGTTAGGACTAACCTTAAGGGTTAAGGTTAGGGTCAGGCATCCAAGGGTCACACATGGGAAATGGAAAGTCAAGAGTCACTTGAGGGCCCTCCTATATAATAGGGGCATGAGGCACACTCAAGGGGGCTGGGAGCCTTGGAGGCTTGGGCTTATGAGGCCAAGGCTATGTTATGCTCTCTTGTGTAGAGGTTCATATCTACTCATCTACCATTTCACACTATAGCTACATGCTATTGGATTGGAGTTATACCTCTTGATGGTGTGGGACATCAAGGTAGAGGTATGATGTATTTCATTATTATTCATGTGTGCATCCCTTGGGCTCGGGGGTGGTTGGGTGGTTGAGTTTATGCCTAATTTATGCATGTTTCTACATAACAATTATCTAGAGAGATCTTAGGGTTTTAATACCCGACCACCTGTTACGTGCACAAGGCCACCACTACGAAGGCAACACTTGCCTTTGGCTACCCAAGCATGCCACTTGTGCTCATCCACCACAACAACTCCCCAAGAAGCTACAAAAAAAGGTCCCACGGCCTACCAATGAACTCAAAGCTTAAGGCTTCCATGAAGGCACCACACACCTGTGGCTCCCTAAGCCACAATCAAAATTCTCTCCTCATCGTTTGACAACCTACTCCTCACACAATGAAGCCAACAACACTGGGTGCCTACCGAGCGATGAACTCAAAGCTCAAGGCTTCCATGAAGGCAACACACACCTATATCTCCTCAAGCCACAATCAAAAGTCTATCCTTATCTTCGACAACCCACTCCTCACTCAAAGCCTCATCAACAAAAACCCACAAAGCTCAAGGCTTCCATGAAGGCACCACACACCTGTGGCTCCCTAAGCCACAATCAAAATTCTCTCCTCATCGTTTGACAACCTACTCCTCACACAATGAAGCCAACAACACTGGGTGCCTACCGATGAACTCAAAGCTCAAGGCTTCCATGAAAGCAACACACACCTATACCTCCTCAAGCCACAATCAAAAGTCTATCCTTATCTTCGACAACCCACTCCTCACTCAAAGCCTCATCAACAAAAACCCACAAAGCCTCGACCACCACCACGGACTTTCATCGCTTGGCAACAATGGGTGTCCAAACATCTCTTAGACACCCAAGGCTTCTATGATGGCAACTCTATCATTTGACTTCCATGGCAAAACCCTCAGCTGTTCGCCCAAACCACCCCAACCAAGCCGGTACCTGTCTAATTGACGAAGAAGGTTTGGCGACCAACGAGCAAGCAAGTCACCTCTTCCTCAACTAAATCCTACGGACTTGCCCACACCAACCCATGGGCACCCAACAGCTCAATTCGCCCCTCTTTCCCCAGACAGATGCTCGTCCATGATGCTCCACCCCGTCCCTCAACTTTGTCACCAGGGGCGGTGCTACAAATGGCAAAGCTTATCCAACCACTCAAAGATACACTCAAAGGTAAGCTCACAAATCTCGCCAAATGGGCCACTCAATACAAAACCCTCTTTAGGGGTGCTGACCAATAAACACATGTATGTCCTCACCTACATGAGGACCCAAAAAAAAGTCTCTAGGTGATTAGGACCACGGGCACACCTTTTGCCCTCGCCCATGCACAACACTTGGAATTCTCACTGGGCTCTATCTTATGCTACACACCGCACAAACCTTTATTGTCGACAACCGTCCAGGTACATCTTTGGATGAGGGGGCCATGGTGGCTGCAAGCCTGGTTAATGGTACAACCCATCGCTTGGATCTTCTTAATCACCCTCGCTTCACTTGAATAAGTGTGCTTCATGCCTAATTCATCCTATCCCTAACTTCTTCTTTGGCTCAAAACCTATGGATCCTTGCCATCAACTACCACCCCTATCAACATAGGATCCCAGAGCTTCAATGACAGAAGAAGACAACCCACAAAAAGAAAAAGAGAGAACACCACAACCTAATGAATCAACCTCCACAGGAGCCAAGATACCCATCATGGTGTCTTAACAAAGATGCTAGAGCTTCCTTAATATCACTATCGACATACAACATTTTAGAGCGCAAGCAGTTTCCATGGGCGTTGTCTCCTTGTCCCTCCGGAATTCTCTCCTCGCCACTTACTTACTAACACCATTGTTTTACTAACCACTCCTTCATAATACCACCTACAACTTGGATACTGGTCATTAAGTATTCCGTGCTAGTCTACTCATTCAAGTACTCTGACTCCTTTAATGAGGATGTCTTGTCGATTAGAAAAACACCAAAAATAAAATAAAGAGTACTATTGAGCACATACAAAAACGCGAATTCATAAGAGCCCATTAGACTAGCGGGATACTTAATTTCTAGTACTCCACTAACTTCTTTCCATCTTACTAACTTTCCCACCCCCTCTCATTTCCGGAGAGAGAGGAGAACCAACCAAGTGTGACACTTTCCAATGTGTCTCGACAAACTCTCATCGATCACGAGGATGCGATTGAGTTTAGGAAGGGAAGTATGTTAACCACATATTAACACATTCCTATGACAATTATGTCTGCACAGTTATGTAATGGGCACTGACACTATATTATAAATCTTGTCATTTGATGAAGGAAACGCCCTAAAGACGCTCCAAGTATTGAGTTTCGAAGGACAAACAAGAGGATCTTGTGGTCAGTTGGCCAAACCATAGAGAAAAGTCTTGTAACTATGTTTTGAGCGCCTCGAGTCACTTACTCCCGGGCGGCCTAATGGGAAAAGACTTGAAACTATAAAAGCCAATTTCTCTTGTTTGTAAAACGGATTCTCCCATTTGTGCAATAGAAGTGGAGTGTTCTCTCTCTCCCTTTCTCTTGCAACTCTAATCTAGCATGTGTAGTGTGCTTAGGGTTAGAGTTTGGGAATGATTAGTGCTAATCACTTGTTCTCTCATGCTTCGCTCTTGCTTCCTCTCTCCTTCTTGCTTGAGTGATTAGGCTACTTACGCGATTGTCTTCCACGGGGATCCCACACGATCTTCGCAGGAGAAGTTGCATCACCTGTTGGATTAGAACAACCGTCTCGAGGTGACAACATACGATGGTGACGAGCGGCTATAGTAAAGCTCTTGAGCATTGCTTGAGCTCTACAAATAGACAACTTCCCATAGTACGTTAGGGTAGGATTTCCTTAACAAAAACAGATTAAAACTCACCCATGAGCCAATCTTCACACCTCGACACGAGAGAAAGGGATCCTGTCCGCGGGCTTGTATGAAAGGTTCACACACATTTAGTATGTGACGTACGTTGTGGTGGTGGCAGGCTTAAGGGAAGGTTTAAGCTGCTTCGCGAAGAGCGCGAGCGATGTCGATGCTTCAGAATGCTGCCACGGTTCGTTCAGCCTTGCGTTTACTTAGAAACTTCCCTGCTTCTCCTGCCGCTTCAACTGACGCCATCATCCGCCAATCATTCTGTGATGGGGGGGGCGCCGGGTTGCGGCTCCTTGCAACGCAGTGCCAGTATGCTTTTGGTGCAGCCCTCGATGTCAACAGGGAGGCTTCTCTCTGTGGCTTTTCTCCACACAAACCTCTTCACCTTCAGCTCGCCAGGGCGGCTTGTGAGCCCCAGCATCAAAGGTTCAGCAGCAGTGCAGAAGCAGTGGCTTTATATCCTCCAAGAGGGCAGGGTCGGGAGATGATTTCTCAAATAAACTCACCAGCCGGGTTCCCCGAAAGGCTGAATCAGCTCGAGAAGATCATAGAACAACACAGTCAGTATCTGGCTTCCTTATCTGCACAATTGGAAAATCACAAACAGTTGTTTGCCTCCATCCTTGAGGACATTAAGCTTCTGAAATCATACCCTGGAAGCAGAGTTTTGAAGGTTCCCCCTTCTTCCCATAATGAGGCTATTTCGGACAGTTCAAAAAGCGAACAGAACGTGTCTGCAGACAACCTTGCACAGAACGTCCAACCCCCACCTTGTTGGCCTGAGTGGACATCATTTCTGCATCACCTGACAGGCCTTCCTTTCTTCAAGGAGGTGTTACAAGGACCAAGAGTGGAAGAGTCTGTCACACTCGATGATCCCACAACCCTCAAGCGGACACTTTCCAAGTTTTCTCAAGCTTATGACACCATCTTTGAGTAAGCCCTTTACAGTCTTACTTATGTATGTGTGTGCGTGTGGTTGTGTCTGTGTGCGGCACATATGAATGCATGCATACACACATTCATGTGGTATGTATGTATGTCTAAATTGACCACACAAGGTAGCTTTTTGTCACGATACCTACCAGTAGATTTGACAATTCTGAGTCCCCCAAATGAGCTACCTTAGTCCCAAACCCACGCTTGACTACTCGTCACCCTGTTTATGTGCAACCTACGCAATTTAATAGGTCACTAGCCTATTCAGAATTATTAACTACTCTCCGACTACCTGTAATAAGGGTCTAGCAACTCTGATCTGGGAATAGGTTTTGCGTGTGATACTTGTCTATACTGATAGTTTCATAGTGAATGCGATGGGAGTGGAGCTATGCACATGACATCTTGAGTACCGACCAGTCTATTGAGCTAAGCTAATCATGAGAAAGAGTCTCCCAACAGAGGGGTGCCATGTCCTGTGTGTATCTACCGCTCAAAATGTGAGATAAGTCAACCATCTGACACTATTATATGGCAGCTCCATGGTCAACTGGTTAATCTACAGACTCCTACTGGTTTGATGCACCGGTTGCAGCACTTTGGTTGAGTGATTATATGTGGGCTTAACACTTACGTGTGTACTCATATCAACTTTCCTGTACTATTGTTTGTTGGAAATTGTCCGATCTATGATTTGTTGGTGAGTCAAGACTCAATCTGCTGCAATTAACTACAAAGAGGATGTCACTGTGAAAGGCGGGCTTTGTCCCTTGTGTGATATCGGCTCTCTTCTCCTTGTCTCTACTTCTCTTTGTCATTATTGCACATGTGGTTAGCATTAATCTTTGTAGCTTAGCATTAATATCATTAAGCACCTTCCGCATAGTAAGCATGGTTACATAGGGAATTTGCTCTTAAAGTTGGTGGGTGAGACATTTAGTGCTAGGCTATGAGTCCAGGACTGGAGAAGCTCTCCCTTGAACTAAGCTAACGACTCACTTGTATAGACGGTGCACCTATAACTTAGTGCCTAAAATAGGTAAAGCCTCTAAACCCCTAATAGATGTCATATGCATGCCCGTGCCAGCAAAATCCCTGTTTAGGACGATAGAGAAGGCTCAGCATTAAGCATCATCATCAACATCATCATCAGCATCATCATTATCATCAACATCAGTGTCATCATCAGCATAAGCATTAAGAAGGGCCCATACGGGTGAAAGGTCCTCTCGTCAGATCTTGAGGATGTTGGAGTAGAACAGCTCTCATACAATTCAGAGAGTATGCCAGCCAGTCGATAAGTATGCAGTCGGGCCTGTTCGAACTCCACCCTGATAAGCAGTTGGTGGCAATCCAACTAGGAACCTTGGTTCCAATAAGCACGGTGCTCCGCTCATGCTTCCTTCGGCTCCCCTTCCTTCTATCTCTACCTAGTCGGCAGCCATAACAGCTCTCAGAAAGTCGGCAGCCAGCAGAGGACCTAAGCAAGCAGGCGGCCAGGCACCAATGTGAAGGCCAGCAGTGTGGCCAAGCATTGAAGTCAGCCAGCGTTTAATACAGCATTTTATGAATATTTTGTCCAAGAACTGGCCGACAGCAGGGATGTGGACAACCAGCACCTCATGAGCATAAGAAGCTTAGGGCTTTGGATCAGTATAGCAAGGCTTCTGTGCATGCAACAATAGATGCCTAATCCAAGCCCATGGGTTAGCCTAACCTAGGGTTAGACCTGCCAACCCCTCTTGTCTCGAAATGTAACCTTTAGCGTCTCATTTACCTTTTGAAGAAGAGGCTAGTGGTTGACTGATATCCCCATATCGGGCCATGCACAGGGAAGGTGGAGTTTCTCTTAGGACACTGTGTCCTTCAATTGTGGGCCTTGAAAGCACCAAGACAGCTCTGGATGGACCCCAAAGCTGCACCGCATTTCACTATTGGCTGGTGGTTACCATACAGTGACCACAGAGGACTTCCAGGTTCAAGAGGTGGTCTGTAGATGGCAGGTTGCAGGTCTATGAATTAATATACTATTCTGAAAGCTTAAAAAAGCTACTGTTTTCTTTACCTTAAGGGAATGGTGTGGTTGTGGAGTTAAAAATAGTAACTTCTTGGTATTGCAGCTCTTTATCACTTGAGCATTTACGAGTTCTTGCTAAATATGGATGCCCAAATGATGACCGGCGAACAGTTGCATCTGGGAAGAGGCTTCGAAATCACCTTAAGATGGAAGAAAAGAGTGTAGGTATTGCATGTTTCTATCATGGTATCCAGTTGAAAGCTGAGTTATGTGGGAAGTTTTGAGTTTCTTTGCGTGTTCGTGTTTGCAATTGTTTTCAGATCTGCGAGCCTTGTGTGTTGCAGAGCACTTGTGGAAGCGCTTTTATACAGCCTGCTAATGTTAACCTGAAACTGTCGGACGTCATGCGGCTGATTTATACCATGGTTGAGGTTTCTTCCTCCAAAAAGGGTGAAACGCCTGATAACGTGAAACTGTCAGTAATGTATCTCTTAAAAGAGATAACCAACCTCACTTCTAAGCATGAGAATGGTGACAATTCACGTCCAGAGACCGGTCTAGATACATCCTCGTGGGACAAAGATTCAAAATTGCAGAGGTCAAGTAGTGAAAGAACTCAGAATGTGGAAGCCTGGAAGGAAGAAGAAGATCCAGACTCTTCATGTGATATTGAAGCTCTGTCACAATCTGATAAGTGGAGATGTCCCAGGTTTGTGCCAGCGGACAGTGCCCATGCAGTTCATGCGCTAGATGTTTCCTTACTTCATGTTTCTAATGGCTTCTTCTTTACTTTTAGCGTCTTTACAGGTAGACCCCCTGCCAGTGGAGAGGGGAGATCTCTCCACTCGTTTAGCGTGGGCGGGGGAGCTTTCCTCTCCTGCCATGTGATGCATGCGGGATTTGACTGCAAAGACCCTTAATTGTTGTTTCTGACGAGAATTTTTGAACATTTTGAGTACAATTTGCAGGTGCTCTTGTATGAACCTCCAAAGCAAGAGCAAATGTGTGGAATGCAGCTTTCCAGGATCCAAAAATAGTGCATCAGACACTGACAGTGCGATGCAAAAGAGCAGTGATGTATCAGCACCTAGCATGGATGTGAAACTCCGCGCTTCACTCAAAGTGAGGCAAGCCAGGGAAAAGGTCTCATTAGCCTGTAATAAGGATGTCGAACTGCCCATTTTGAGTAATGAGAGGCAAGGTGGGGCGAAGAAAGAAATCTTGAAAGAGGGATTGGTTGAAGTGAAAACAAAGTCGGTAGCAGGACAGGTTCGAGGGGAGGCGCAAATGGCCACCTTCATGAAAGAGGATGAAAGCAAACCTGGCAGTGACGGGCTTGAAGATGTAAGTGATGTAGATGAGCATTCCAATATTTTTGATTATATCCTTGATGCTGACGATCCGAGTTCTCCATCACAAACTCAACAAGGCATTAACAAGAAATGCTCTCTTTCTGACCTGGTCAGGCAGAACATGAAAGCTTTTGTTTCGCCTCGAAGGGAACGAGAACAGGGAGGTGCCACTGGCACAGATGATAATGGGAGAAAAGAAGGAAGAACCCACAGAGGCAAAGGATATGGGGAGGAGCTTGATTCAAGATCAAGGCACAGGTCTCATAGAGACGAGCGAGATGACTCGGATATGGAAGCAGAGTGTGAAGACATAGTACGGCAGAGATCAGGTCGAGGACGTACTAGTTTTAGCTCAAGCATGGTGGGCAAGCACAGTGAATCCCACAGTCACAGAGCAGGTCTAGGTGGAAGAGGTTCCTCAGGAAGTAATTATGGTAATGACAGACCAAGATACAATGAGCGCTGGACTGATGGCAGGCCTCACCGCAGCAGAAGAGGGTATTCAGAAGATGAGTCGGAGGAGAGTGGCTCAAGGTTTGAACAACGTGGAGGCTTTGGAAGAGAAAGGGGAAGGGAAGGCAGGTCTAGGTACTGACCTGTTGCATTCTCGACTCCAGTCACAGCATATGACCTATAGTGCTCTCCTAAGTGATTTTTTGGTAAGCACAAAGAAGAATGTCTGCAAGTGTACTTATTTACCTGATGTGGAAGAGTCATTTTTGTGTGTGATAAGTTCCACTCATAACCTTGAGGGGCTTCGTATGTTTTTGGTGTTTGTATGGTATGCTTGCTTTTCTCTTTCATGCAATCGGTTCAGGGCAATCATGAAAATTGCCAATCTTATCTCAGTGCATACATAGGGTGGATCTGGAAGCCTAACATGCGTCCTCTGTCTGTAATAAAAATTGTTGAAATGTTAAATGCCTAAAGGGTTGCATTTTTGAGAAAAATGTGCATGGATGCATATAATAAATAATGGTTCTGTTTCATATCGGAAGTAGAGCTCTTCTTTCAATCCCTAATCAAGTGGTTGTTTTAGAGTCGATTATCGAGTACTTAGTTGTTTTCTAATTAGAGTTAAAGCAAGGTGATCAGCTTCTTGCTATTTGGGCAAAAAAGGAATGTTTGCCTACAAAAACAAGGTGATTCCTGCTAATTTGGGCAAAAAGCAAGTACTTCCATCAAAAGCAAAGGTGATTTGACGAAAAACAAGGTCATTAGCCTACTTCCCATAAAAAGCAAGGTGTTTGATTTCTTGGACAAAAAACAAGGTAATTAGCTCTGCAAATTGCTTGCTTCAAACATTAAGATTCATCGATGTTCTTTTAATTTAAAAGTACTATCGCGAAGCTCCTAGCTTGATGCTATGAGTCTTTGCAGAGCACAAGACACAATAAACTGAAAAAGTAAAATAGGGTAGTTTATTCAATAATTAATTTGTTGGGATGATGGATTTTTTGGGATCAACGAAGCGAAGGTTTTTCAAACCTTAATTGGGCGTAGGTTTTGAAACGGTTTCTTTCAATCTCGTCTCCCCTCTCTCCTTCATCTCTCTCTTTATTCGCTCTTTGAGCCTTGCCTTGCACCTTCCGAGCTATCGTTGTCCACCCTCTCTCATCGCGTGGAGCTTGCTTTTGGTACGTGGTCTAATACAAACTATTAATGTTCTAATCATGCATTTAATTTGCAACTGCACGGAGCAGAATGCTTAATGCCTATTGCAGGTTATCAATGCGTTAATTAGTTTTTTTCAACTCTGGTCTTACGTTTATGGTTCGTTACAAATATGTGAGCAGAAAGACGGCCTTCATCTCATCATCGTCCGAGGACTACTTTTCTTGGTCCACAGAGAGAAGGCTTGTTACTGATAAGCAAACAAAATTACATCACTAGAATTAATGAAATAAAGCTCAAGCCATTGAGAATTCGTATCAAGTTTTGTAGGGTCCCATGATCTCTCTTCTTCTTGCCAGTGCGAGACAATTAAAGGGAATTCGAGACAATTAAAGGGAATTGGGGACAGAGCCAGGGAGATACAACGCACGCCACACAAGTACAACTTTAAATCCATAGGAATTTTCTTCATGATTTTTGAAAAATATTTATGGAAGCAGAAGCAGAAGCAGATCTCTCAAAGCTGTAGCCTTTGAATTTCCTCATGGTTTTAATATATATTTATATATATATATATATATTTATGGAAGCAGATTTCTCAAAGCTGTAGCCTTTGGGATACAAGAATTTTGTGAGATCGCAGAGGCATCAGAAGAGAGATAGAGAACCAACATAGGGGTCAATACATCTGATAATCCAGTATGCCTATTACCGCGTGCCGCGGTGACTTGATTATACTAATGCTGCAGCGCCATATGGAAGAGAGAGCGCCCAGCGCAAAACTGCTCCCGACGAAGAATTTTCTGATAAGTTGGACTTCTAGCCCCTCCCTCTGCCCCTCTGCGCTCCCCTCCGGGCGTTTCCTCTGTGTTTGCAGGTGATGATCTTAACCTCGCAGAGCCGTTCTCTCTCTCTCTCTCTCTCGCGTTTTTGACCTGCCTGCAAATCGTTGAGCTCTCTCTCTCGTTTTTCCCTGTAGGCCTGCATGGTTCTCTTTCTGGCTCAGCAGGGTTCTCTCAGGCTCTCTATCGATGGGCGTCTAGATAGACATGGTAGAGAGGAGTCCCGTTACCCTGGTTCTCTCACGAGAGAGGGAGAGGGAGAGGGAGAGGGAGAGGGAGGGGGACGGGGACGGGGAGAGCGATAGCTACTCTTCTCCTGCAGAAATCGAGAGAGAGGGGATTGCGCAGCAATTGTCAAAGTTGCAAAAGATTCTCATGCTTGCAAAACAACGTGAACCTTTGAGAGGGGGGGGGGGGGGGGGCGGCGGCGCTAACACCCTGAATTTTGATTTTGGTATAACGCTGGGGAGCCTTATACCAAACATTTTGTATATATGATTTTTCTAATTGTGCAGACTTTTTTAAGAAAGAAATTAATAGCCAAAAATGCGTCAGTTGAATGAAAAAGAAATCAAAATTCTGCAACATGCGGGCATGCGCCTGTTGCATACAACCTGCAAGAAGCATATTTGCAGAGATGAAATCAGAGAAAGAGACCAACCATGTGGAAGAAGGAAAAAAAAACTTGTTATTGTAGAAAGAAGACTATTTGAGTGCTAGTCTGTCCCCAAGCGACCACAACTGCCAGCTGCAGAGCAGCCCGACAGACGAGCAACAAAAAACAGAAGAAACAATCCGATAAAAAAACTAAGGTTTAGAGACACTTGTCCATTTTCCATGCAATCTGCGATTCTGCAGTATTATTTAATTTCAAGAAAACGTTTGGGGTGCTTATTTTGTTGTCTGTGATTATTTGTTTCTAAAAAACCACTAATTCAAAAGTGCAATGGGGGTAGCATGTGATTATTTGTTTCTAAAAAACCACTAATTCAAAAGTGCAATGGGGGTAGCATCTTTCTACAGAAACAAACCATACTTAAGTTACTCTCCAACATGCGCGCATGAGCCTAGAAGAAAAAGAACAAAAAACTTTAAACATGAGATGGCAGAAGCGCATATGAAGGAAAAATTTACATGCATATGTAGAATAAATCAATAATTTTTTGAAAAAAGAAATTACTAGAGGAGCGTGCTTTATGTTTGACGCATGAAAGCTACGAATAGTGTTAGCCCCTTCTAGAGGAGTAACAATTCGAGGACACGGATACGGTTCAGGCATCGGCACAGTTGATGTAGAAGGCTGGCCTTCGTTGCACAATAACGAGGAAGCAGACGGATGAGCATGTCTATCAACGCACAGAAAGGAGGACAAAAATAGCCAACGATCTAACTTCATAATATTGCTAAGACCATCAAAAGGTTGCCTTCTTGGAGGCATGGCGATGACAACAAGACGACAAAAGGATTGTGGACTTACCAATAGTGAATGCAAATTCAAAGACAAAGCACTGGTCATTATATACTGGAGAGGCCAATACATGCAACAAGACGCACATCGATTTCCAGAAGAACCGGCATAGAAGCCACAAGACGGCACATGATGAAGCATGGCATAATGAAAAAAACCAATAATACAGAGACACGGAAACAGATGGCACATGATGAAGCATGACACAACGAAAAAAACCAGTAATATATAGACACAGAAACCTGCGAGAAGCATGTTTGTAGATGACATGTTGTTTGTAGACGACAATATACAGAAGCAGGTTACGCTGGCAGTTGCACACCAACCCCACGGGCAACCAGTGGGAGGAGCGCAACACCCGACTCCACAGGCAAAGTTGCGAAAACACAAGAAGACGCTATCCCCAAGTGACCACAACTACCGCAGCAAAAAACGGAAGAAACAATCCGATAAAAAAACTAGGGTTCAAAGACACGTGTCCGTTTGCCATGTAATTTGCAGTTGAAAAAATATTATTTAATTCCAAGACAATGTTTGGGGTGCTTATTTCATCTATTTTCAACAATTCAAACATCCGAAGTTTATGTGGAAATTGATGCTAGTCATATCAATGAACTACACATAAACTAATGACTCCCTAATCTAAAAAAAACTACACTTAAACTAATGGCTCCTTAATCTTAAAAAAAAACTAGCTTCTAGTAGAAAAAGAATTTGAGTTAACAAGAACCACATATATTTTTATTTCTGAAAGAAAAATCTTATGGTTTTACATTTTTTGAAAATCATCTTAAATTATGACAAACTTTTATGACATTAATTAATGATGAATTTTGAGTTTTGCTTTTCAAATAGGGGGATGAAGTCATCTCCAAATTGTGCGCGAGGAATGCCATCCTCGCTATCTTCGATCAGAATCTTTATTGAAGAGCTGGCATCAAAATTAATCTTTTCCTTTCCTTTTCTTTCCTCAAACAAATTGCATTTTAAATTTTAATTGAAAGTTAATTCAAAAGAGTTTTTGGAATTAAATTTTATCAACTTACTTTGAAACTTTAGTAATTTGATTTGAATTCTTCCAATGCTGAGTGAACCAATCCAGTCTTGGTTGTGAGTCTCTTGCATCCTCTCTCATTACAAAAATCTCCTTAATGTCATTGTAATTGGTATGTGTACGAAAGATCATGCACTTCCATAATACATTAATTTTGTTTATTGTCATCCCTCTACCTTGGTAAGGAGATATCTAATAAGAAGGGTAGTATTTTTTAGTTTTAATCATTTTATGCACTGTTTTTCCTAGGAAGTCATTACCAAAAGAATGTCTCATGTGGAACTTCCAAAATATGAGGGCTCTGTCAAAAATGTTAGAATGGGTTAGAAAAACCCTATTCTTGAGTCAATCTGCTCCAAATTGACTGTAAACTTCAAAACCCCTTGAAATATCTTTTGCATCTATGTTGTGTGAAATGTTTTGATAATGCGGCTTGTCCATGTCTTTCATGACATAGCCAATCATACCATGAAAGGTATGCATGCCCTTTGCTTTAGGGCTCTACACATTACAACTCCTCTTATTGGCCCATTAACCTCCCATCCTAGGTAATTGTTTTTTTTTCTATTCACTGCTGCTGCGATAATAGATGGTGCTAGAATTCTAATCACCATCTGAAAGTGAAGATGAAAGATTGTTCCCCCTCTCTCTAGAGAGCATGTACCTGCAAGTGACTCTTTCTCTATAAAATATTTTAAATTTGTAAATAGCTTATCATCTTCCATCACATCCTCCAGCAGATATAGTTACACTCAACTTAAATTGCTTAATGTTTTTATTCTCCTTAGTTTTTTCATTCATCGGAACCTTCTTAGGGCGACCTCTTGCTTTTACTTCATGATCTAATATTCAACGAATCATTTGACTTTTTAATTGTGTTCAATTTATTGGGAATGGCTTTACCAAATTCTCGCGTCCTTTTTTCAAATTCGTCATCGTAGGTAATTGTTTTTTTTTTCTATTCACTGCGATAATAGATGGTGTTAGGATTCTGATCACCATCATCTGAAAGTGAAGATGAAAGATTGTTCCCCCTCTCTCTAGAGAGCATGTACGTGCAAGTGACTCTTTCTCTATAAAATATTTTAAATTTATTAATAGCTTATCACCTTCCATCACATCCTCCAACAGATATAGTTACACTCAACTTAAATTGCTCAATGTTTTTATTCTCCTTAGTTTTTTCATTCACCGAAACCTTCTTAGGGCGACCTCTTGCTTTTACTTCATGTGATCATTATTCAACGAATCATTTGACTTTTTAATTGTGTTCGATTGATTGGGAACAGATTTACCAAATTCTCGCGTCCTTTTTTCAAATTCGTCATATGAATAGGAAAATAGCATAAATAAACAAAGACTCCGTTTCGATTAATTTCAAAGAATTATATTTTTTAGGCACAAGATAGAGGGAACCTATAAGTAGAGAGAAAGAGAGAGATAGAACTTGTGTAGATAGCGATGCAATCAATGTGTGGGCGAAAGAGAGACAGAGTGTGCCTGTCAATTTTTGTGTTGCTTGGAAGTTTTAACAGAATTATTTTTTAATGTTTAAAAAAACATCAAACTGATTTTGCACTTACATAACCTTAGTGTTGTGTTTCAAAACAACTACGCTCTCGCGTTTAATTAATTTATTTTTCATTTTTTCCACTTGTCATGGCCCCCCTATTGGTTTTAGAGGATCAAGCATGATAACAACATCAAGGTGTGGTACTTACTTTGATATCCACCACTTCCTTGATGTCTTGAGAATAACATACTTATATTTATATTTATATCTATACTCTTATTAAACACAAGCTTTGTGGCAAAGGAGAGGAGGGAGAGGGCCAAGGGAGAAAGGGGAGTTATTCACTTTGCCCCTTTCTCAATTTTGAATTTTCGAAAGGAGACTTATCCTTTCTTACTTAATGATTTTCTTAAGAGAAAAAATAGGAGTCTCTCTCTTAAAAGGCGAGCTCCATGATCAAAACTTCAATGTGTGTAGGTGTCTCTCTCTTTCTCTTTCTCGTTGTAAGAAAAGACAAAAGACATTACATGTAAGATGCATTTATTTGAGAGAGTACATCTCGCCCCGTACATTTTAATTAATGTAGTTAAGTGAGTTAACTACATTAACTCAATTAATAGTAGTTAACTAAGTAGTTGACTACTACATACAATATGGTCTTCTTCCTTCACCCTAGAGGATGCCTTAATCTAAGATAATGACTTTCCTATTTGCCTATAGCTCACAGCTACCAAAAGGTGTTGCTCCAAAATCAAAGAGAGAAAGAGATGGAAATACGTACCGCTTCCTTGCTTGCCTTGTTCTTGCCTCTTGCTTACCTCCCTTAGCTCTCACACAAACTAGAGCTCTGATACCATAAAGAGAATGTAGGGGAAAGAGAGAGCTTGACAAGCAAACACACACATACACGAGAGAGCAAGGAGGAACCGCATTTTAATCTAAATTAAAATTTAATTACTTGGAATTATATGTATGTGTGTGTGTATTTATAAATTTATTTATATTTATACATACATACACACACACACACACACACACACACACACACACACACACACACATATATATATATATATATGTATGTATGTATGTATGTATATACAAGTATAAAAAAACATAACATTATAGATAAGATATATTTGCATATGTGTGTGTGTGTGTGTGTGTGTGAGAGAGAGAGAGAGAGAGAGAGAGAGAGAGAGAGAGAGAGAGAGAGAGTTTTATGTGTGGGAGAGTGTGTGTGAGAAGCAAGAGGGAGTGTGTGTGTGTGTGTGTGAGAGAGAGAGAGAGAGAGAGAGAGAGAGAGTTTTATGTGTGGGAGAGTGTGTGTGAGAAGCAAGAGGGAGTGTGTGTGTGCGCGTGTGAGAGAGATATAATTTCTATGTGTGAGAGAGTGTATGTAGGAGGACAGAGTCTGCGCTTGCATTAGTGCATGTGTGGGTGTGTAAATATAACATAATTTAAATTATATATATATATATATAATATATGTATATGTATACATGTGTGTGTGTATTTTTAATTACATTTAAACACACACACACACACACACACATGTATGTATGTATGTATGTATGTATGTATACTATCTATTATGCACAAGTTTTTGGGAGGGGAGGGAACACGTTGCAGTTGGAAGAGAGCGAAGTTTTGGGGTAGGGAAAAGAGAGAAGAAGGTGTGATGGAGGAGGGGAGGGAACACGTTGCAGTTTTTGGAAGAGAGCGAAGTGTTGGGGTAGGGAAAAGAGAGAAGGTGTGATGGAGGAGGGGAGGAGCCACCTGAGAGAGAGAGAGAGAGAGAGAGAGAGAGAGAGAGAGGAGTGTAGGGGTATGTTGAGAGAATAAAACTTAAATAAATAGTATAATATAAAAATATATAATATATAGCTATAAAATATATATAGAATATAAATATATATAATAACAATATGTAAAAATATAATAAGGAAGGATATTAAATAAATAAATATATTAAGTCTATACTAATATATATATATATATATATATATATATATATATAATGATGATGATGATGATAATAGTAATAATACATAAGTATAAATAAAAAATTAAAGACATATATATAGTAAATATATAATAATATATTATAAATATAATAATTATATATATACATACATATAATATAAATATATTCGTAATAGTGTAATATAAATATACAATTAATAAATATAAAGATACGAAATAAGAAAACTAAAAATATATATAGTAAATATATAGTAATATAAAATAATAATGATATATATATCAATATACGTATAGTAAATATACAATAATATTGTATTTAAACATATTCACACACATATGTATGTGTACACAAAATCCTACACGTACGTGTGGAGGGCGTGTTTTGTGTGTGTGTGTGTGTGTGTGTGTGAGAGAGAGAGAGAGAGAGAGAGAGAGAGAGAGTATGCAAGATGGGTGTGAAAAGAGAGAGAGCACATTTGCACGTATATGTGTGTGACGTATATGTGTGTGAGAGGGTTGTGTCCATGCACGTTGTGCAGACATAGAGACAACTCATGTGAGAGACACACACATAGATATGCATCTATGGAAGAGGGCCAAGTGTGAAAGAGAGAAGAGGCTGTGATGGGAGAGGGGAGGAGCCACATGTTGGGGCAGGAGAGAGAGAGAGAGAGAGAGAGAGAGAGAGAGAGAGAGAGAGAGAGAGAGAGAAGGGGGGGGAGAGAGGAGTATAGGGGGATGTTGAGATAAGAAAATTTAATAAATAATATAATATAAAAATATAAAGATATATAATGAATTGAGTATAAAAAATATAGAGAATACAAATACATATATAGTAGCAATATTTAAACATATAATAAGTAAGGATATAAATAAATATGTATTTAAATATATACTATTATATTATAAGATAATGCTATATATATATAGTAATTATATAATAATATATTATAAATAAAATAATTTAATATAAATATATCAAAATAAATATATAAATATACATAATAATAAATATAAATATATGTAATATAATATATAAATATATATAATAATATAATATAAATATAAATATATATATATATAATAAATGTATAATAATGATATATATATCAATATATAAATAGTAAATATATAAAAACATTATATTATACTATTATATATAAACACTTCACACATACGAACGTATGCATATACAGAGTCACACACATGCATGTGGAGGGGATGTGTGTATTTATGTGTGTGTGTGTGTGTGTGTGTGTGTGAGAGAGAGAGAGAGAGAGAGAGAGAGAGAGAGAGAGAGAGAGAGAGAGAAGGCTAATAGGGTATGGAACATCAGGAAAAGTAGGGTCTGGCCGGAAGGAAGTAATCTTACAAGGCTAGTGGTCTAAGATTCCATATCAAGGAAGGTGTTCCTATGGCGCATGCTAGTTGGAGGCCTATAATTGGGAGACTAGTTGGTGAAAGTAGTGGATTGCTTCTAATAATTATGTGTTTTGTACTACATGCTTGGAAACATGCACGCATCTTTTCATTTCATGTTTGGTCACAAAGAAGGTGTGGGATTTTCTTTCTCGCGTATGGATTTCGTTGACAAATAGGCCCGTAGTAGTAAAGCTTAAAGACTGGACTTTTGGCAAGATTTTGAATGGGCCGGATAACCTAGAACACTCAATTTTCTTTCATTTTTTCAGGTGGACAGGTTTGTGGCATATTTGGTAACTAGGAATGCCTTCATACTTGATGCAAAAGTGGGCATTACAGCTCACATAGGTCGTATAAAAGGGTTACTATTGTGGCAAGTCTCTTCCTTGCGGTCAGCTCATTTGGTGGAGAATGACATGGCTATATATTGGATGAGGGTACTCTGAGCTACACCTGTGGTTTGGAGTAATTAGTGAGGAAAAGCTAGTACATCACATGACGGCCATGTGGCCATTGTAAAGTAATTTTGGTAATATATCTTCTATTATGAATGAGAGAGAGAGAGAGAGAGAGAGAGAGAGAGCATATACGAGACATGTGTGAGAAAAGAGAGACAGTGCATGTACACGTGTATGTGTGTGCAAGAGTGTTGTTTTTGTGCATGTGAGATAGATATAGAGAGAATGCATGTGAGAGAGTTGTGTTAGTGCATGGGTATGTGTGAGAGAGAGGGTTGTGTCTGTGCATAAACATAGAGAGGGTTGTGTTTGTGTATATGAGAGAGAGTCACACATAGACACATGCACACATGCATACACATAGAGAGGGACAATTGTGTCTATGCATATGAGAGAGAGTCACACATAGACACATGCACACATGTCCACAGAAACTAAATGCCTCCAAATTTTAATCATGCCAAGGTATAAGTACAACCAAACCATCAACGCACTGAGAATCTTACAAATCACCCAAGGCATGGTCCTTATCACATAGAAACACATAGGCATAATCCATATCATATAAGTGCTCAAAATGTTCATCCAAAGTGCTATCGTCATCCACATCAACGCATGAATTTCCATTTCCAAAACTATCATCAAAATCCAAAACATCCTTCATAGAATTAACACATGAATAATCCACTAGTGTAGAGGTAGTATCGAAACTCAAGATGGAATTCAAATCTTTGTATATTGATATTTTTATGGCTTGAGTGTATGGCTTCTTCTTTTTGTGTCCAGAAATTACAACAAGTGTCTTGTCCATTTCAACTCCCATAATGTGCTCATATAGACCAACATAATCATAATCCATGCATTGACCAAATGTAAGACTGAATGGATTTCCTTTTTGCATTTTGCAAAGGCCAAATTTTGCAAAATTGAGAGCATAATAGCCCTTCTGTCCTCGCTCAAATTAAGTGGTAAACCAAGAGATGGCACAAACAATTCATATACATTGATATTCCCTATCTTGGCTTCACTTGTAGTGTCCTTATAATAAGAGTGGCTTCCAATAAAAGATACAGACTAAAGTGAACTCGCAGATTTTCCAATAAAAGATATGGATTGAAGTGAAATCCTTTTAGATTTCCCGATAAAAAATAAGGTAGGCTTGTGGAAAAGTTCCACCAATGCCAAGATCTCATTGACAAGGACAATGTGATCATCACTCTCCACAATATATTAGGCCACTTGCATGGAATCTTTGTCTATTTTTTGCACAAATTTATCTATGTTTTCCTTCCCCTTCATGTCCGGAAGCACAAAGAAGGAATACCAATACTCCTCGACATGCTGAGATAAAAACTCCTCATGTGGAAAAGCATTATGAATCTTTCTCTAAAGCTCATTTGCTTGTGGACAATCACAAAGCTTTGCACAACTTCATAGGCTAAACTCTCCCAACACCACATGTGCTTGTGCATTGATTGCAACCACCAAGATCTAGCTTGTGCATTTCTTGCAACCATCAAGATCTCACGGATAGTCACAAAGCTTTGCACAACTTCATAAGCTAAACTCTCCCAACACTACACATGCTTGTGCATTGCTTGTAACCACTAAGATCTAGCTTTGTCCATGAAATGTGAAGTCACTTTCTTCACATTGCCTTTATCATCACACAAGCCCAATTCTCCCAATTGTGAATCCATTCCTTAATTTGTACACAATTGACTCCTTCACTATTGAATGGTGAGAACAAAACTTGGAAGAATGGTTCACCATGCTTGAACCATAGATTTCCCACTTGAGTCGACACCATGTACTCAATGAATTCATCCCTCTTCATAGCCTTTGGAAGTTTGGATCACATAATGACATATATCAAGTCACATCTTCCTCTTTCATTTTCCTTATAACCTCTTGACTTTGCACCAAAATACCATGTTGTCCGGACTATTTTGTCTCCATAAAGTCTTGCATAATGACAACTTGCAAATGCTTGAGTGTTTTGATTCTTGACAAAAGCATTATTAAATTTTTCTTTCATTACATAAAAAAGATAGCCTCTTCCTCGCATTGCTTCAAATCCCTCATCATCCACTTTATTATCTCGTATCCCATGACCTATCAAATTATCTCACCAATGACTCCGTTCTTTCTCTCAGCAACTCCATTTTGGTGTGTACCTGCATGTAAGTTGCCTTCTTATCCCATGACATCTCAAAAAATCATTAAATGCACAAACATGAGGTGAACTTACCTCCACCATCTATCCTCAAACATTTGATCCATTGTCTATATTGCTTCTCAACATATGCTTTGAACTCACTGAACTTTCCAAATGCTTCATCTTTTTCCTTTAAGAAGTAGATCCATGTCATTCTACTATAGTTAATGAAGGTGACATATACATGGCAACAACCATTTATGGATGGGATTTGTGCTGGACCCCAAATATCACTATGAATGATTTCCAAAGGCCTCCTACTCATTTGACCATCCTTTGGAAATGGAAGGAAGTCTTGGCTGCTTCCCAAACTAACATGCATCACATACATGATTGCTTTCATCATATGTTAATCTTGGCAAACCATTAATAATCCCTTTGGTTTGCATGTTAAATTTGTAGCAATGTGATGAGCTATGGTGGATCAAATGCAAGAATCAACATGATTAGCAAGTGATTAAGATAAAATTAGTGCACAATTAATATAATAGTATAATGTAGGCATGGATACTAAAAAACCAACAATTTCTCATTAGGGCAATGCCTCAATTTATAGCTTTTACATCCACAAGGTGCCAAGCACCCATTCCCACTGATTTCTCCTTGATTTGTGCCACCTCCCCTACATCTTGGGGCACCTTTTCCTAGAATCTTTCCACACCCCTATATTCACTCATGCTGCCCTTGATTCTCTCATTTAGTAGATTCTTCTCACCTTTTCACTGCTACCCACTCAATTACAGACTTCCTTTTACACTCTCTAGCTAAGGGCTTGTTACTGCACACACCCATTCACTTGCATATTTCAACACCTCCCCTCATGTGAATAATTCTAGCACACCTGAACCCTATACCAAGTTTCCCTCTTACTTGCGCCTAGTGCCTCAAGTCCCTAACTCATAGTCCTTGACACTCTCTCTCTGTTTGTCCAAGGCTACTACAAGTGCCCGTAACTTTGACTAAAGTGCTCACACATACATCTACCACATGGCCTACATCATTGGTGGCTCAGAGGTGGTTTTACTCTATTAGGGCGGCAGGTTACATTAGGTTGTGGGGTTTCTCTCTCTCTCTCTCTCTCTCTCTCTCTCTCTCTCTCTCTCTCTCTCTCTCTCTCTCTCTCTCTCTCTCAGAGAAGATATTCTGACTCCACTTCCTTAGGAGTCTCCATGAAGTTTGCCAATGCCGATCCTTCTTCATTTGGTTTGTTGAGCAGTCTCTAGCCATGTGTCCTAGCTTCCCAACAGTTGTGGCAAGCGAAGATCCTTGTTCCTCCCTTGCCTCTTCCTCTTCCTCGTCCTCGTGCGAGCCTCGGGGTGTAGAGTGCTTTCTCCTCTCTAGTGGTTGGGTCCAATCCTTTCTTCTCTTTGACCTTGTTCTCTTGCTCTAGTAGAGCTCCTTCTATCTCATGCAACTTCAAATCTAGACATGCCATAACGTTCTCATACTCTCCCTTGTCCACACTCTGTATTAGAAGCACTACTAGTGCCTCGTCATCTTCTACTTTCTTCCCAATGGCTGCAAGTTGTTGTTTGATGCTTTTGTATTTGTTCAAGTGTGTGGTTAGAGGTTCACTTTCCTTTATGTCAAGTTTGTAGAATTGCATTAGCAGATTTATCTTTGAATTCTTTGCTTGAGTGCCAAATAGTTTGTTAAGTTCATCCGATGCATCTTTAGCTTGTTGTATCCCTGCAACGTGTGGTGAATGATTTCATCATTTAAGCTAAGTGCAATGAGTCTTAATGCTTTCTCATTTCGGCTCTTCCACTCATTCTCCCCACCTTTTCACTACTACCCACTCAATTACAAACTCCCTTTTACAGTCTCTAGCTAAGGGCTTGTTCCCGCACACACCCATTCACTTGCACATTTCAACATTTCATAGGCTTTAGCTTTTGGTTGTCCAATTCTCTTATGCCACATATAAATTTCACGCACAATGCCATGATTGTGTGAAAACATGGCTGATTTTAACTCAAGGATACCTACATCCAAAGTGAATAGTCTTCCTTCTTTTTATCCGTTTGTAATGAGCTTACATACATTCTTGAAGTCCTCAACAAAACAACTATACTCATTGAATCTTACTTGCAAATCCTTGCTCAACCATTTCACCCACACAGATGCAAGGTTCTTAGTGATTGATGGCATATGCAATACATCTGACATTGTCTTCACTCTCCCACTATGCATCTTTAATGGCCACTACCAATGTGAGTGATGCAATGCTACATAACATATCCCTACGTTTGTGTGGGCAACTTCCTATTAAACCATTCACCATGTCATGTTATATGGTTTGATACACTAGAATCCATGTACCAAGTATCATCTCCTTCACTACATGAATTCATAGTGCCCATCAGATACTTTATTTCAAACAAATAATCTTCATTCCCATGGCTTGCATTGCTAGAGGATGCATAGTTGCCATGTTGAATTTTTCCACCTTGTAAATCATTTTGCTTCTTGTAACATTCCTTGGCCATATGTCTAATCCTTGTCCATTATTACCATAATAGTGACACCCAATGCCACTTCCATACTGCTGTAAAGTTGCCACTTACCTCTTCCTCTATAATTTATCTCTCCCTACCTTAGGAGTATGACTCTCTACATCCTTGTGCACCATACGAGGGCTAAAATTTGTTGTTGTTGTGGTGGTCTATCCTGCCAACCACATCCACATGTACGTCTTCTAGATAAGGATCTCCCCCTGCTTCTTGCACGGCTTTGTGTGTAAAATTCTTGGTACCTTACATTCCCATTGCTACCCGATGATGTACCTAATCCAAGCTTTAACAGGCTTCCATAGTAAGTAGTGAAATCAACTCTTTAAAATATGGGGGGTCACCACTTCTCACAGTGATAGAAGTGTCAAATTATTTGTAATCCTTACCCAAACCTTTCAATGCAATAGCAACCAAACCATCATCATCCATTGGTGCATTGATAGATGCCATTGCACATGGTTTGATCTCCTACACATAATCATGCACACTCCTATTGTCATGTGTTATATTATGTATCTTTTGTTTTAGCTAGATCTTCCTTGCCTTTGTGTTCGTATCATACATCTTTACCAATGTATCCCATGTATCCTTGGGATTATCCGCATCTTGGATATGACTTAACATTCCATCCTATCAACAACTTATATCTACACTCTTATCTTGTTACATTCATAAATTGAGCTATAGAACTCCAAATCCAATGTTTGAGTAATCTAAACACATCTATGAAAAACTAGCTTTCTATTTGTCATGATACAATTAGCTTTTGAGCAGCATGGCAAAAGTTTTCGTTGTTTAGACACGCTTCAGTTTTCCCTCATATGTTTGTAAATAAGCACATTGTATTTGCATACATTTCTACTTTGCAAGTTTCAATGGAGAGCTTTTCTTGCTTTGGCTTCCAAATACCTGCAATCCACAAAGGAAAGATTTGTTCAACTCACCTCTTGTGGCCAAGCTCTATGATTTGCTTCCAATTTCCACTCCAATGGTGCTTTACAACTTTAATGGTGCTTCAATCTCCAACCACTTCAAGTTTAGGGTTTTCACTCAATGTGAGAGCAACCTATTCTCTGATTCCATGAAAAGAGAATAGTTGAGACTAGAGGAGACACAAACAAACCCTAATTTCTCTCATTAATATGTCTCACATGATGTGGAGGAGCTCCATAACTAGCTTCATTCTCCCTCACCAAAAATCAGCACATTCTACAAGTGATAAGTTCACACATAACATAACCTAGTACTAATGTCCACACACACTTGGGCTGTAGGGTACAACCATTACTACTATCCACACATCTAATGCTAGCCACCAACTATCCACCAACTATCAATGAGCTTGTATTCTCAACATAGAGGTGAGTTATCGAAAGGAGCTAAAAGGCCCTAGGTTGGAAGACCAATGGTGAGAAAGGGCCATGAGCAAACAAGTTAGAGGCTGTGCTAGCAACACTAGAATAATTAATGAAGCATATGTCTTACAATGTTATGGCTTCCATACAACTAACGAAGTACTCTAACGAAGTACTAGTATTCATTGACTATAATGAGAAACTCTTAAAGAGATGGCCAATGCTTTTAGTGCGTGGAATTGAGCCAAATCTCTTGGTGGTGGACAATCAATGAGTGGTATTGTTAGCTAGTGGGGAGCCAAGAGTTCTATTTAGACTCTGATGGGATGACATATATCCCAACAAGGGACATAAAAAAGGTTAGACCTTTGGCCACGGACAATGAGATAGAAAGATCCAAAAGATTACAAGAAGAAGCTACTAGAGCTCAAACAAAGGCAGTATGTCTCTCAGCTTCCTAATGCCATTGAAAAGTTCTTGTTGAGGAGACTTAGAGGCAACAATGAAGGATTGGTGTTGTATGAGGATGTCTCATGCAACATCTACACAATCATTGATATTCCTAGGGATTTGCAAGTCATTTTGATTCCCTAATGCACCCCTAGTGAGCAAGTGCTACGAGCAAGTCATTGATTAAATGGCATATGTTGATGAGAAAGGCAAGGAATACAGAAAGATCTAGGCAAGGGGGAGTCACACCACCCTTAGCCTACCAAAAGAAAAATGACAATAGGAGGAAGGGAAGTAAGGACCTCTTAGGAGGAAATCACTTCAAGAAGAGGAAGTCCAGTGAGAAGTAAGAATTCTTCTTCTATAGCCATAGCAGACAGGACACCAACTTCCAAGTTCCTTCCTCAATAGACCCAATTAAAGAAGAAAGGATATGAGGGAAAATAGTGCCATTCAAAGAGAGGTAGACCTCTCATTAGGGAAAATTTGGACTCACTTTTGGCCTTTTATGATTCTAGGGAATGACCCAATTAAAGAAGAAAGGATATGAGGGAAAATAGTGCCATTCAAAGAGAGGTAGACCTCTCATTAGGGAAAATTTGGACTCACTTTTGGCCTTTTATGATTCTAGGGAATATTCCATAAGGAGACCAATGAGAGTGAGGCTTCCGTTTTACGGAACTTTTGAGGTTACTTTTTGGTGGGGAGGAAATAACTTGAGCATAAAAACTCCAAATTTGTCGAAGGTTGGTGCGTTAGAATCCTCTCATCAAGATCTTTCCAATGATATGTTACATGATATAGTTTTGAGGTACTATGGATAGAGTTATCCACGATCCCCCTTTTTGTAATAGAATGATGACTTGGCATTTCTTAGAGAGCCCAAAAATGAGTCCACATTTTCCCTAATGCAAAAGAACAAGGGTAGCCACTCCCTTAGAGACTGGAGTAACAGCTCAGGGAGCTTGGGAAACCTAGAGAGTACACAGTCATGAATGGGGAGAGCTATGAGCCTACCTATAGTTAATGGGATACCAATATCAGGATACCCAAAAATGCATACAACAAATGTACTTTCAAAACCATTACTAGAATCATCAATGGGATACCCAACACTGATGCATATGATAAATTTACTTCCATAACCATTACTAGAATCATCAATGGGAGAACCAGCCTATGGATATGCATGACTATCCTATGAACCTATACCTCCCAGAGGCAAACCTAGATACATAGCCTTGATGGCTCCAGAATAAAAAATTGAGCCTATAGAAATTTGAGCATGAGCTCTTATCCCTAACAAAGTGACGAGTGCTAGATCTGTTCCCATGGTGGTCAAACCGCCAAGAGGAGAGGGAGTGATGAATATGACCATGGCCATTTGAGGATTAGAGCCTCACACATATCTAATTTAGTGTCCAAGTTTGAAGGATTAGGGGATTAGGGGATCCCTAATCTAATCTAGTGTCCAAGTTTGAAGTATTAGGGGATCCCTACAACCACACCTTGTTGCGTATTTGGGCAAATTTGTATGGTTGAGAGAGTAACTGATCCTAGAACTAACATAGATGTCTTTGGATTGACCTTAGAAGTCAATGCATTATTATGGTTTTAAATGCTAGAAGACTCATAAAAATAGACCATAGAGGATTTTAAGCTAGCATTTACCACCACAAGCTTCTCAAAGACTGGTGTCAAGCATAGCTCAGTGACATAATTATATCAATTCAAGCATCTTTAGCATGATTCTATGAGAGACTATCAAGCATAGCTCAGTGGCACAATTATATAAATTCAATCAGCTTGAGCAAGAGTTTATGAGAGACTATATCAACAACCACCTCAAGAACTTAAATAGTGGGATGTCATGCTGAGGAAATGTAAGATTCCTCCCCAGCCTCTCAGGATGTCTAGTATCTTCCCCTGTAGAGTCAAATCCCTCTTCAGAAATATAAAAGATCTTGTTTCTACCCTCTTTTGACCTAGAGAGAAAATGTCTAGAGAGAGGTAGTCCAAAATTGAGATATTTTTGGATATAAAAATCCTCCTAGTGTCTAAAATGAATTTTTTGAAACAGAAATTCAAAAAGAATTTTCCAATGTGCAATTGGAATTAATTGGAAATGGGTATTAAGGACCTTAGCCTAAGGGTCTAGATTTTTAGAAATTTTTGGATTATGGTCCAATTAAGGTTCCTATGGGCCAATAAGATCAATCCATGTGTGGGGAGGAGATAAATCCAATTTGTAAAAGAAAAATACCCAGAAATGAGTAAATGCTCACATAAGATAAAGAATTGACTATGTACAAGGGTTATTAGTAAAAAAAACTATGGGTATTACTAAAAAAAATGAGATATTTTGGGTGGTATAATGATTCCATTTTGACACATGTGTAAGGAAGGGGAGTCCCTTCAAGGAGGTGCCTACTTCACATGCTTAAATGAGTTTTAAACTCAAAAATAATGTGATATTTTTATCTCTCCTCTCTTTTGGATCAACCCGAATAAAAAAAGAACCAAACTAGGTCCAAATCTGGTCCAAATTCAACCAAATTGAATCTGGAAAATTCTAGAAATCAATTGGTCTTGGTTAGAGCCTCCCTCTCCTATTAATAGAACCTGATCCCTTTGTAAAAAAGTAAGAGTATTATACTATGTCAAAATTATGCTGAAATAATGATAATTTTTACTATTCTCTAAAATTCTCTCCAAATTGAAGAAATTGGAGCTTCCCTCCTCCTTCAATCTCCATTGGTGGCTCCATCAACATACCAAACCAATTGATTGGTTGGGGGCCTCTACCGTGATCAAAGAATCAAGCAATTTGTAAGGTAAAGGGTGAATTTTGATCTTTTTCTATAATTTCTCAATGTTTCTGTCTTCTCAACCCCCCTCAAGCTTGTGAAGCTTAATTGGAATGGATTTTTAATGCTATTGAAGTCAATTGATGAATGGTAGTAAGGAAATACTTAAATTCCCATTTATGCTTAATTTTAATGGTTTTTATGATTTTTATCTTCTCTAAATTGAATATGATGTTATGCCTCATTGAAAAAAGGCATTCCCCTCTCTTCTTTAGTAAATCCAACCATTCTTTATCCTAGATGAATGATTAATGGATAAAATCAAGTTAGAAATTCTTTTATATTAAAAGAGTGATTTTTATCATAAATGATTTGTATGCATAAACATATGCATAAAAGATTTTTTATATATTAAAAGAGTGATTTTCATCATAAATGATTTGTATGCATAAACATATGCATAAAAGATTTTTTTAAGATTAAAAGAGTGATTTTCATCATAAATGATTTGTATGCATAAAAGATTTTTTTTAATATCAAAAGAGTGATTTTCATCATAAATGATTTGTATGCATAAATATATGCATAAAAGATTTTTATATATTAAAAGAGTGATTTTCATCATAAATGATTTGTATGCATAAACATATGCGTAAAAGATTTTTTTAATATTAAAAGAGTGATTTTCATCATAAATGATTTGTATGCATAAAAGATTTTTTATATATGAAAAGAGTGATTTTCATCATAAATGATTTGTATGCATAAAAGATATTTTTTTATATTAAAAGAGTGATTTTCATCATAAATGATTTTTATGCATAAATGGATGCATGAAAGAAATTCTTTTATTTTAAAAGAGTGATTTTCATCTCATAAATGATTTGTATGGATAATATATATATTTTTTATATATTAAAAGTGTTATTTTCATCATAAATGATTTTTATGCATAAATGGATGCATGAAAGAAATTCTTTTATATTAAAAGAGTGATTTTCATCTCATAAATGATTTGTATGCATAAACATATGCATAAAAGATTTTTTTATATTAAAAGTGTGATTTTCATCATGGATTTTATGCATAAATTAGATGCATAAGAGAAATTCTTTCATTCTAAAAGTGTAATTCCTACTAAATTGGATTTATGCATGGAAAGATGCATAAAGAATTTAATTAATGTATGTCTGTTATGTGCTTTCATGTCGGCCTATCGCCCTACTTGGTAGGCGAGAAGCATTCCACTCCAGACCGATGCCCTGGGTTGGTAGGGGGTAGCCTTGCCTAAGGTGAGCTAGTAGATTCCTAGAGAAGGCCTTGTGGTAAACATGGCACCAGGGTCAGTGCTAGTTTTGCTTTAGGGAGGTCGCATTGTTTGTAAAAATTATCACGTGCATAAAAGAAATAAAAGCAAAAAATCCTATGACTGATGTTTCTTGTGCCCTTAGGCTCTTGGGATTAGCTTGTTCTTAGAATAGACACATTGTGGTCATCTATTTATTTATTAAGCTTGGTAATTTTCCTTGACTTAGGCCAGTTTGTAGAACTTGATTAACCTTCGACACCTTGCTAACTCTTGAATTACTTTCGATAGTTTTAAACTCCTGTTAATTTGCTACGCTAGCTCCTTAATGTGACCTCTTAAACTAGGTTCTCATGACATACTTCCATTGTGGTCTAACATGCTTGATTTTATTTTTGATACACTCTATATCTTTTGAAGACCAAGCATGCTTTCACTCTACTTCCCTGTTTTGCAGATACAGTCTACCACAACAAACCCTGTCAATCTTACCATACCATAGCTTCCGAGGATGGAATCTACATCAGGAAGGGGGGCATGTTAACCTATGACGGACATTGAGATGTATGACTTTTTATGTCATATAATTATTTTGCATATTCTGACTCATGGGTCGGGCTTGTCGGCACCACATGTAAAGGGTAAGGGGATTGGGTGATCGCCGATAAGAGGGGCACCTCGAATTCATCAGGATAAGGGTTAAGATCGACCGACCATGTGTAGGCGCCCATGTGTGAACGGCCAGGTCACATATAAAAGTCAAATGTAACCTAAAACCTCTCATTCTCTGAGTGTTGAAGACAAGGAGTGCTCTTGCTTCATCTTCTCCATCTCCTTCTCTAGCATGTGTGTGTGTGTGTGTGAGAGAGAGACAGAGAGAGTAGCGATCAAGCATTGCGTGGCGGCACGGCGGTAGAGCGGTAGCGGCGGCTCCTTCTTCATCACGGCATGAGAATCCTTCACGTGACGGCGGTATGAGCCGTGAGTGAGACACCATTGCTCCCCTTTTTGAGCTTGCTGGTTTCTTGGTTGTGTGCTTGCAGCCATTCATGGCTCGTACACACGGTGCTTGGCAAGTCCCTAGCTGTGACACGTGCCTGGCAAGTCCCTAGCTGTGACACGTGCGGCAAGACGTGCGACAAGAGCGCACAACCTCCTATTTATCTAGTATATATGATAACCCTACCTATCTTGGATCTACCACCAACGGAATATGAGCAGCTTATTCTCAAAAGAAACTCATTGTTTAAGCATCATTTAATGCATAAGGCTCTACTGAAAATCATGCCTTTTGATTCCACAACCCCTATTCAAGTAGAAGCATATACAATAGTCCCCCTAGCTAATTTACCATATCCCTTGGGAAGGGGACATGCCAAAGGAAATCGCAATTGGAAAGATGAAGCAACAAGAGTCCTTATGGGCCAATGTCACAAAAATCTCCAGACTGGAAAATCCATGGCTTATAAATATGCTTGAAATATGCCTTGTCACCTACATGATAGCACATGCTTATAAAATGTGGAAGAAAGAACATGAAATAGAGTCCCGTGAAGGGTATAACAAAATCAAAGATAAATTTGATGGTGGTGGCTACGTTTTAGTCGAAGACTTTTGTATCTAGCTAGCTTGGAGGCTGCCTTTCCTTACTATCCAACAATATGCAGATATATACAGGTGTCTCTAAGGCATGTTCAAATTGATATGCCTATTCAATGAAGATTTACTGACAAGAAAGGTAGGCTAGGGATTCTAATTTTGTTTATAACTTTCCTCATTTTGAGCACAAAAATTTTGAGACTAAATCAACAGCATCAATTTATGCTCACCAATGGTGCCCGCATGGAGAGAAATTATAGATATAGTAATCATTGCGCCACCATCTTGTGAGATTCTTTAAGCTTATCATCCTTCTCATGGGTATACAAGATGATTATCTGCATAGTTAACAATTGTGAGGGCATGTAATTTGACCATAATGCAAGGTCTTCTGACAATGGCATCATATATTATCACACCACCACAGGTCAGGTGTGTTTCATCCTACATGCATACTACTTTTGAGGACATAATAGATACCAAATTTTGGAGGTTTCTCTACTTTCTTTGCAGAACTCTTTGCGTCTTCTAAAATAGGAAAATCCACTACAAGGAATATCTAGGGTAGCATGCCTTGTGGCAATAAATTTCAAGGATGGAATCTCCATGAGGTAGAGGAGACGTTAACCCAATTTTGAGGTTAACTTAGCATCTGTCCATTACATATGAGAGATAGCATAATAAGTGTCATGAAACGGCACTATAAATGTTATAATTATGAGAATGACTGGCCATGCCTAAGCCTATGTATGTTGTAGTCATTTAGTTCATCTCTTTTTAAGTTTTGGGTGCCCAAGTGCAAATACAGGCTAGTTGTATAAATAACAAATTCTCATAATTCAAGACACAATTCCCCTTTGTGATAATTAAGTTTAGTCTTTTCTCCCTATTCTTTTGCGTCTATGGTGAGAGAGAGAGAGAGAGAGAGAGAGAGAGTTGAGAGAGAGAGAGAGAGAGAGAGAGTTGAGAGAGGAAAGAGTACTTCATTCTTGGTGCATGTCCCTCTTATGCTTGTGTTCATGAGTGTGAGAGCATAGAGAGGAGTGAGAGTCCTTAAATGAAGAGAGACAACCTCTTGGGTGGTGATAGTTTGAAGAAGGAGGTAAAGGAGTGGAGTTAGCCACCACCACTAGTGCATCTTGGAGTCTTCTAGAGATATGCTCATGGAGCCGAAAAATTTCCCACAATGTATTAAGGTAAGAATTATCCATTGCATTTGGAGAGGGGTCATGTAGCCTATTCACAGGCTACACTATCTCTCTCCAAGCAAATGTAATGGATGTGGAAATTGCCAACTCCAAGCTTGTATCTCTGGAAGACTCCAAGCTACACTAGTGGTGGATATCTCCGCTCCTTTGCCTCCTTCCTCAAGCTGTCAACAAAGAGTCTGTCTCTCTCCATGCAAGGACTCTCACTCCTCTTTACTCTCACACTCATGAACAAAAACATAAGAGGAACATGCACTAAGAATGAAGTACTCTCTCCTCTCAACTCTCTCTCTCTCTCTCTCTCTCTCTCTATCATACCATAGACACAAAAGAGCAAGGAGATAAGACTAAATTCAACTGGCACAAAAGGGGGATTGTGTCTTGCAATATTTATTGTTGTGAGAATTTATTATTTATACAACTTGTCCTTATTCACACTTGGGCAATCAAAACTTAAAAAGAGATGAACTACATGACTACAAGATACATAGGCTTACGCATGGCTAGTCATTCTCATAATTACAACATTTATAGTGCTATTTCATGACACTTGATGTGCTATCTCTCATATGTAATGGGAGAGATGCTAAGTTAGCCTCAAAATGGGGTTACCAATCACATGTAGTAAAAGTGCAGATGTATGAGAATGACTTAAAGGATGCACAAAATGTAAGGCATAAACATGCACAAGAGGCCAAGGCCCTATGTGTAGAAAGAATCATCCTAGATGCAACAACTAAAAGCAAAAGTAGCAATTAAAGAAAAGGTATCCGCCACTAAGCTTACACAAAAATAGCTATACTGGATGACTCTCTAGGTCTAATAGAACTATTTAGTAGAAGAAATGGATCATTAGTAATTTCAGTACTAGTCTTATAAAAGCATACTCTAGGTCATATAAGATGCATGTTAAAGAAGATATAATGCAAAGAGAATTTTGGAACAAAACACTACGAATATGCTGCTACATCTGTGGGTCAAGGATGACTAATAAGGACATTGAGGAGGAGTTGCAAATGCTTAAAGAAATGCTCAGAAGCATGCTGCAAAGCCTCCCACTCCTTACACTCGTGGTGTCGATAGTAGCCACATAAAGAAAGGGAGGCAACATTAAAGGATGTAGCATTAAGTTTCTTTGACCTCTTTACAATAGTAGTAGGCAAGATCCCTCATAATAGAACAAAACTCATAAGATATAGCTTGGGCATAGCTTTCATTTTCCAAGGTATGATGCTTGATGAGACACTCTCCCTACTAAAATTTTCTAGATTATATAGATAGGTCTCCTAGGCTCTTAAGGCTCATGTAATGATGATGTTTTCCAGGGCTGATGCTTGATGAGACACTCTCCCTATTGAAATTTTTGAGTAACCTTCAAGGATCTCCTTTGGAAGATCCTAGAAGTATTCATTGATAACCTAAGACAAGGATAATAAAGATAAGCAAGAGGACAAAGACAAAGAAGGCCCAAGATTGGGTGATCACAGTTAAGAGCCAAAGATAAAGGAAGACACCCATGGCTAGCTAGAAAATCATCTCAAAGGAAGCCATGGCTCCCACTGAACTAATAGAGAAACACAAGGATTGAAAAAGGAAGGAAAACAACCAAAATAGCCTTAGCACATTGAATTTGAAAATCTACCTTGTTCTACAACCCCGCAAAGGAAGTAGCATAAGCCTTGGCACTACCTTGACCAAACCACATTGAATATCCCCAAGGCCTTTCCAAGAACTATTCCCATGGAACTATTCCCAAGGCCTTTCCAAGAACTATTCCCATGGAAGAGCCAAGGCCTTTCCAAGAACTATTCCCATGGAAGAGCCATGGCCAAAACCTTCAATCCCTTGGCACATGCTAATATTGAAACAAGGAGAGAGTGTGGGAGAGGAAAGTTTGGATGAGGAGGGGAAATTGCTTAGGAATTCAGAAATTAGCCTACTACACTAAAACAAAAATTCCTACCACCAAAGACACCAAATATGTACAAGATGGAGTTACCTCTATTAAAGAAGTATTTGGAATCGAGATAGAGGTAGTGGAACATAGATCATATAGAATATGGAGTTTCCTCTATTAAAGGAGAATTTGAAATCCAAATACAGGTAGTGGAACACAAATCATATAGAATATGAAAGAGCAGAAGGCTGCAAAAAGGAGAACTTTTTCACATGTAGCACAATGGAAAACCAGCTAGCCCTGGCAGCACATATGGTTTCCAAGAGACCCATAATACTATAAGGACACTGACTATAATACACGCCAATCAAGGGGATCTATTCATGGAGGATAAGCCACCAACTCCTTTTTATTAATTTTTTCTAGTGCTAGATGAAGCCATCATCATGTAGTGGATGCGTGAAGTTATAAGCATGTTCATGGGTGAACACAACGATTTTGAGGATTTACATGTCCAAGCCACTTGTAAAATATTCTATCGATTGTCAATATATCTCACAAGTTTCAATGAAGTAAAGAGCACCATGGAGTGGCACATATACCACGAAAGCGAAGTGCAAAAATTAGCCTTTGACTTTGCCATTTTTCCACCTTGAAGCAAATTTATGACTACTATGAGGAAGTTTGCTACCTCCCATCTTATCACCATTTGAGGAATGCTTTATGATAGAATTTTTCCAGTGTAGCATGTTGAAGATCTTCTAACCTTTTTCTATTAATCCTCTTCTTCAATATGGCACCATTTGTAGCTTCTCACTCACATCCCGAGGATAGAAGCTAGGGGGGATTGTTACTCCTTTTCCATACACGCCTATTAATCCCCATCCTAGCCTACATATTTCTTCACATTGTACATGGCCAAAGGCCCATATAAGGCTTGAATTTATAATGAGAATATGGCTTATGCACCTCATAAGTGTGGAGGATAGGGCAAAGACCACTTGTATATAAACATGAGCATAGTGTAATGTATGAATCTTGTAATCCTAAAATTTAATCTTGCACTAATGGCCAAGACAATCAGCCTCCACTCCCTAATGCATTATACACAGATGTCTAGGAGAAGAAGCTCCTACTCAAACAAATGCAACCTCCCTCCCTTTAAGGAGGAAGGTTCAAAAATTGAGAAGAATGTTGAAGTATGGATCGAAGCTATGGATGACTATTTCTAAGCTGTTGATATTGGAGTGGCAAACCAGTCCATGCTTGCACGATTTTGCCTCACTGGGGATGCTAAACTTTGGTGGAAGAAATGGTTCCGTGTGACAAGGGAGTCAATGAACACTCCCAGACATGGGATGACATCAAGCAAGCTATGAAGGAGCGGCACCTCCACCCATCTCATGAATCTATCAAGATGAATGAGTTCTTTAGCCTCAAGTAGCCTAGTTTAACCTTGGAAGAATGCTACTCCAAGTTCATAACTCTTTGGAAGTATGCCCCAGCCATGAGTACCTCCCAATAAGTAGCCTGTTTCTGCCAAGGTCTGAATGAACCTTTGGACTCCTGCCTTGAAGAAATGAGGCCGAGCACATTGCAAGATGCTCTCATATGAGCAAAATCTCTTGTGAAAGAGTAGAAATCTAGAAAAGCTAACCCTTAGAAGAGGTCTTGCCTTGAAGCAAACCCTAAAGATCAATCTTACAAGAATCCCTAGCAAAATGCTCCCTCCTACAACTAAGGGTGGCAAACCAACTCCTTTGTTTCCCGTTTGTATGTTGCTGCTTCTAGAGAAGCCCCTCTGTGTTTCAAATGCAATGAGCTGTGAAACTTTAGGGCCACCTGACCCAAGCTAGCATCATCTTTTCCTTAAGAAGGCGGTTGAGCAAATAAAGGCCATGGAGCCCCCATCTAACAAGGTGCAAGAGGTGGTGGATGTGGCAGAGGTCGCAAGCAATTGCCCACGCAGCTTGTGCTATAAATGAAGAACCAACTTTGGAGATAGCTGAAAAGAAGAGCATGCCATCGTCCATGCGGCGGTAGAACATCAAGGTCCAAATCAACAATTTGGTGTTATTCAAACCCCATCCACTCATCATCATGGTATGCCATTCCAGCTTTTGATTGATTGTGGTAGTACCCATTCATTTCTTTCTCCTAAGTGCTTACAAAAATTAGATCTGAGTCAAAAACTAGATAGGAAAATGGCTGTAGAGCTAGCTAGTGGGAAGGAAATAGTATCTCACCATTCTGTAGGAAACCTTGACTTTGAATTAGGTAGTGTGAACAAACTTATGGCCATTTTAGAATCTTACCATTAGGTATTTATGTGATGGGATCCTTGGGATGGATTGGTTAATTACAAACAATGCTAGTATTCACTGTAACCAGGGGAGTATCACTTTTAAAAATAAGCATGGCCAAGTAGTATCAGTTCAAGGGAAGACATGTAAACCCAAGTCTAGGGTAGTCAAAGCAAAACATGTTAAAGGAGCACATAAGGGAATCAAGTTTTCCTAGTTAAACTCAACAAAGCTACCGAACCTAGTAAGGAATCAGAACCCTCTTGGCTCCAAGAATTCTTTGACATCTTTCTTGATGAGCTTATAGGGCTACCTCCTCCTTAAGAAGTCAATTATGACATCAAGTTAATCCGTGGTGATATAAGATGTCTCTCCGTAAGCCATTTAACTCAAGGAGAAACTTTCCCAACTTATTGAGCAAGGATTTATATGTCCCAGTAGCTCTCCTTGGGGAGCACTCATTCTTTTCCAAAAGAAGAAGGACAACACTCTTCATCTCTGCATAGATTATGAGGGACTAAATCAAGTCACTATTAAGAACAAGTATCCTATCCCTCACATATGGACGAGCTTCTTGAAAGGCTTCATGGGGCCAGGGTTTCTCAAAGATAGACTTGAGTTATGGCTACTATCATATCAGAGTCAAAGAAGCAGATATACCCAAGACATCTTTCAATACCCATTATGGCCACTATGAGTTTACTGTAATGTCATTCGGGTCAACCACTGAGTTATGGCTACTATCATATCAGAGTCAAAGAAGCAGATATACCCAAGACATCTTTCAATACCCATTATGGCCACTATGAGTTTACTGTAATGTCATTCGGGTCAACCACTGCTCCTGCAACTTTCAATCATCTAATGCAAGATATATTTCGTCCCTACTTGGATGAATTTGTGCTTGTCTTCTTTGATGACATCTTAGTCTACTCCAAGTTAGTGGAAGAGCATGAGGAGCATGTGCACAGAGTTTTGCAATTGCCGTGCAGACATAAACCTATGCTAAGAAGAGTAAATGTACCTTCTTTACTCATTAGATTAAGTATCTTGGATTCATTATCTCCCAAGATTCTATCTCAGTAAATCCCGCCAAGGTCAAGGATATACTGAAATGGCCACCCCCTAAATCAGTCCGTGAAGTTCGTGGATTTTTGGGAATCACAGGATGGTAAAGGATTTTCATTAAAGATTATGCCCTGGTAGCTACACCCTTGATAGATATTCTTAAGAAGGATTCTAAAATAGTGTGGTTGCCAATCCATCAAGTCAGCTTTGATCTGCTCAAAGCCATCATTACCTCAACACTAGTCCTAAAACTTTGTGATTTCACCAAAGAATTTGAGGTGGTTTTACTAATGCTAGTAGTCTAGTACTTGGTGGTGTCGTAGGCCAAGAAGGAAGACCAATAGCTTATACTTCTTGTAAGCTAAAGCAATATGAAGCAAATTATTCCACCCATGATTTGGAACTCTTAGCTGTTATTCATTGCCTCAAGTTATGGAGACTATCTCTTGGGGTGTAAATTCTAGCTTGTTTACTGACCACAAGAGTCTGAAGTGGATCTTCACCCAACCTAACCTCAACATGAGGCAGAGAAGGTGGATTGAAATCCTACAAGAATATGACTTTGACATCAAATTTTGCCCTAGGAAGGATAATGTGGTAGCTGATGCACTCAGCCGCGCAAATCTGTCTTGAATGTAATTTCTATGCCAAATGATCCCATTCTGATCAAGATGAAAGAAGTGTCATTTCATGATCGCGATTACCAAAAGATGGTGAACCTAGTCAAAGAAGGAGGAACCTCAAAAAAAGAGGAAAATCTAGTCAAAGGTTACTCCACCCATGATGGGTGCCTCTACTTTAATCAGATGCTATGTATTCCTAAGGATCCTTCCCTAAAGAAGTTAATCCTCCATGAAGCTCATGATAGCCCCGTTGAAGGGCACCGAGGCTATGCAAAAACATTGAATGCTATAATAAGAAGGAGCTATCATTGGGCGGGCTTGAAAAATGATGTCCTTCTCTGTACTTGAAGCAATGTCTCTCATGTCAAAGGATTAAAGCTGAAAGAGTCAAAATGCCTGTGGAGCTTCAACTCTTGGATATCCCCCAAATGAATTTGGAATGCATTAGTATGGTTTTTGTCACAAGTCTCCCCACTATACAAGGAGGATATGATTCCATTCTAGTGGTGGTGGACTTGCTTACCAAAGTAGCTCGTCTTATACCAGCAGCAGCAGCAGCAAAGAAAACCTTCAAAGCTTCTGATGTTGCCCGGTTATTCATCAAGGAGATCTTCAAGCTTCATAGTCTACCAAATAGGATAGTCAGTGACTAAGATTCTGACTTCACTTCAAATTTTTGGCAGTCCTTATTTCAGGCCTTGGGTACTCAACTTTGTTTTAGTACAACTTATCATCCAGAGACCTATGGCTAGACTGAGAGAGTCAACCAAATAATTGAAGACATCCTCAGCTATTGTGCACGGGAGCCAAGAAGATGGATTCAATACCTTCTCTGGTAGAACTTGCTTATAATACATCTTATCATCAGAGCATAGGAATGTCACCATTCAAAGCACTCCATGGGAAAGAATGCTTATCTCCTCTAAATTTCTCTAATCCAACCTTAAGAGCCAAAGCCTCTAGAAAAATGAAGGAGATGGAGGACCATACCAAAGCTATCCAAAAAGATATTAAAGCTGCTCAAAATCAGCAAAAGCATTATGCCAACATAAGAAGGTTTGACAGGATCTTCAAGGAAGGAGATAAAGTTCTTCTACAAGTGCGACCTAAGCATAGCTCTCTGTCACTTGGTAAATAGAAGAAGCTCAACCCAAGATACTATGGACCCTATACAATCATCAAATGTCTAGGAAGAAGTGCCTATAGGCTACAGCTGCCATCCCCCATATTAAGGTCCACAATGTATTTCATGTAAGTTTATTAAAGCCTAATGTACCCAGTCTCGATCATATTCTAGATGATGAGCAAGTTGTAATCCCAACTCTAGGATCATAGATTCTAGAGAAAGGCAATTCCATAATAGAACTCTTATAGATTCTAGAGAAAGGTAATTCCATAATAGATTCTAGAGAAAGGCAATTCCATAATAGAACTCTTATAGAATATCTAGTACAATGCAAATATTATCTTGAAAAGGATGCAACTTGGGAAGATGAAGCTACACTCTTAAAAGAATACCCCAAATTCATGAGACGAGAATGAGGACATCTCGTCTCATGAAACTCTTATAGAACATCTAGTACATTGGAAATATTATCTTGAAAAGGATGCAACTTGGGAAGATGAAGCTACATTCTTAAAAGAATATCCCAAATTCATGAGACAAGATGAGGACATCTCGATTTCTTTTAAGGGGGAAAGGATGTAACATGCCCATCTTCAATAATAATATATGTCCATTTAATAGATGAATTTATGGTCTTTTGTGGTGTAAAAATAATTAATTTTAATAATCGATCTATTTTCACTTGGAATCTTAAAATTATGAGTCCAAATTTAGAATTTGCACACGATTTTATCCTAATATAGGATTTTACAGCACTGAAAAACGGACACTGAATTAAGCCTATACACAAATTTTTAGTTATTTTCAATTAAAATATGGTAAACTTTAAAACTTAATAAATGCACGTCCGGGTGTCCGCTTGATGAATGGACTGCACTCCCATGACTAGGGAAACACCCCGAACATTTTCACTCAAAATTTTTTTTTGCAACTACTGGGCAAACTGGCATGCATGTTGAGGTCGACGCCCCACATTAGGGATCCTCGCCCCAAAAAGATGGCATTCACATACTTGGGTGCCGGTACAATAGCCGCGTAAGGACCAAAGCCCAACCAACCCAATGTATAGTCCACACTGGCCGCACACATGGACACCTATGCGGCCACTAAACCGGAAGGTACATGTGTACTTCATCTTTTGCCCACGTACATGCACCATCCCTTTCCCTAAACTCATGTAGCCACAGACCGGTGTACTTTCACCATACACTGTCCTTTGTACCCCACTTTGCTCTCCCTTTCCCTGCACACCTATACCTCGTACCAACCCCTATATAAACCCCCCAACACCCCCATGGTCGACACCCCGACACCTTGTGTTACCCATACCCCACACTGTGTAGAGATTGTACCCGATAATCTGTACCCAACACTCTGTGTGCAGGACTGTACCCGACAGCCCTCTGCAGCCCCTCTCCCAGCAGTCAGCCTTTTTAGCCCATCTCTCGAAGTAAGCTATGCAGAAATTTTTTCATCATCTCACCCTTGTGTTGAGTAGAGGGTGTCCTTAGCTACTCTCTCTCTCTCTCTCTCTCTCCCCCTCCCTCCCCCCGTGTGAATAGACTTAAGGGAGAACTCCCCCTCTCTTCTTGTAGGTGTAGCCTTTTGCCCCAAATTCAAGTTTAGGACACCTTTTCCTCCCCCCCTATTTGCGGTGACTTTAGTAAGGGCTCTTTGGCTCTTAGAGGTGGTTCCCACATTAGCGAAGCCCAAACTTGGCCCAAGGTATCCTTCCTACCATTGGGAAGATGAGATTCGCTGGTTTAGGCGAGTATTATGATGCTGTCTAGTTTTGCGGGCCCGACTAGTGCAGTGAATAAGCTCACCCTAACGTGTAGACATCCCTCTGAGGAGTGGATCAAGCGATGGAGCCTGAGAGGGCGACATGACGACTTGAGTCCTCACGAGTTGCCGATGATGAGGTGTATGGTCCCACAGGGATTGCTTAGTCTATAGAGACTGGAAGGCTGAATTTTGGATCATCGACATAATAAAGTAAAGGAATAAGATAACCTGGATCTGGCTACAAATAAGATATCCTAGATCTGGCTACAAATAATTTTGAATATTGTTTGTATTTTTTTAAATCCCTTGTTTGTTAGTGGTGTTGTACCATTATTATAGGCTGTTTAAAAATGAACAATGTGTAAGGTTATTAATTAAGGTCCTTGTCTATATATATCGCACACCGTGGTAAGACTAATTAGAAAACAAAATTGATACGTGAGTTGGGTGGAAAGTGGGAGGATGGAATGCCCTAACAGAACATCCTATGGACGGGTGGACCCAATTAGTCAGGTAGCTTTCCAATAGATTAATTGAAAGTTCTACACTAGGTAAGTATGTTCCTGGGGGCAACTCTACTCTAGAGGACTAGGCAAGCGGCTGACATAGATGGGGGGAAAAGCGTTGTTTCTAGGAATCAAGAATAGAGATTGCCTGATTTAAGGTCAACCACTCTATGAGTGATCAGATTTTAAGAGTCAACTAGGTCTTACCTATACGAATCGTATCCTTGTATGTGAGGATGTTTGTATGTGCATGCGTGGGAGATTGAGTTTGTGTCTCTGTGAGAGACACACACACGCATTTACACATGCACACATACATGCATACACATGAATGCACATGTATACATGCACACACATGAACATACACACATACACACTTGCACATATAAACACATGTGTATACACATGTCATGCACACCACTTAGAGTACATGCGCACACACACTTAGACGTACACACACTCGCTCACATGTACACACATACTTAGACGTACACACATGTATACACACACACTTAGATGTACACACATGTATACACATACACTCACCTATACAAACATATGCATAGAGTTGCACATTTGTATATGCATACACGCACATGTACACATACATGCATACATGCACACACATGAACATACACACATACACACTTGCACATATAAACACGTGTATACACATGTTCCAAGAAGGCAGTAACGCTAGAAGTAATTGAAGAAGAAGAAGATGAAAGAGATTACATTCCACCTGCGAGATGAGGACATCTCGCATTTTTTTAAGTGGGGTAGGATGTAAGATTCCTCCCTCTAGCTTTTGAGATGTAAAGGTGTAAGAACCTCCCCTTCTGTTCTTGTAATTATTTCCCTCTCTGAAATAGAAGAGAGATCTTGTTTTACCCTGTTTTAGCCTAAAGGGAGAAAAAGTCTAGAGAGAGATAATCCTAAATTAACATATCTTTGGATATAAAATCCTCCTAGTGTCTAAAATGGATTCCCCTGAAACAGAAATTCAAAAAGAACTTTCCAATGTGCATTTGGAATTAATTGAAAATGTTTATAAAGGACCTTAGCCTAAGGGTCTACATTTTCAGAAAATTTTGGATTATGGTCCAATTAAGGTTCCAATTGACCAATTGGAACCTTAATTGGATTAATTGGATTAATCCAAGTGTTGGGATGAGATAAATCCAAAGAATAAAAGAAAATACCCAAAAATGAGTAAATACTCACATAAGATGAAGAGTTGTCTGAGTATAAGGTTTATTAGTTGAAAACTATGAGATATTACTAAAAAAATGAGATATTTTGGAATAATGATGCATTTTTGACACCTTGGTAAGAAGAGGGGGACTCTTGAGGTAGGTGCCTAATTCACACATGTGGATGAGTTTTTAATTCAAAAAAATTGTGATATTTTTTATCTCTCCTCCCTCTTGGATCAAACCAAATAAAAAAGGGAGCTAAACTGATCCAAATCTTGTCAAAATTGAGTCAAACTAAACCTGAAAGATTCTAGAACCCAATTAGACTTGGTTAGTGGCCTTCCTCACCTATAAATAGATCCTTAATCTTTTGTAAAGAAATCTGTGAACTATACCATGCTAGTATTACATTAAAATAATGATATTTTCTATTATCCCTTAAAAATCCTCTACTTTTGGAGAGATTGGAGCTTCTCTCTCTCTTCAACAATCCTTGGCGCTTTCTTCTCAACATACTAAACCAATTGATTGGTTGGGGGCTTCCCTCTAAGATAAAGAAGCAAGCCAAATCTAGAGGTAAGAAGTAATTTCATGGTTTTCATTAATATTCTCAATGATTTCACTTCTCAACCCCTCTCAAGCTCGAGAAGTTTCTATTTAGTTATTTTTAATGCAAATCAAGCTTTCTCTAAGATTTTTAACGATTAATCACAAAAAAGTTAATTTTTATGCTTAATAGGATGCTTTTTATGTATATCTCTCTCTTCCCAAACGAATAGTCATTCCTATGACTAATTCTTTAGCAAATGAATGCTTCTCATTGATAAATTCTTAATTCCAAATCAATCTCTAAGCTTGTTAAGCTAGAGGTTAAGAAAATAACTTTTTTATGCTTTTATGCTAATAAAATTATGGTAAACTTATGATTTAGTTCCATAAATTGGATTTAAGTCTAAGGATAGTATTCTATCATAATTGTATTACAAAGTCTTATTCTCTCTAGAAATATTGAAAATTATCAGTATTAGCAGGCAAAGCTATGGCAAATTTTTTAGAAATTAATACATAACTCATTTTTATGCATAATGTGAAAAGAGGACTTCCTACCATATTCTAGGATTGGATTATAGAATAAAAGAATGGTTTTCATCAAATTCATGGGAGACTAATTTTTTATATTTATGCATAAATAATTAATTAAAGAAAAGAGAAATTTTTGGTATTTTTATTTTTATGCAAAAGGAGGAATTCCCATGATAATGGAGATCCATGTAATTAAATGGAAAAAGAGAAATTTTGGTATATTAAAATAATGAATATTTAATTTAAAGAGGAATTTTAGATAAATTTATTTTATGCAAGAGAAATTTTAAATGATAAAAGAGAAATTCCCATGACAATTGGAATTCAATAATGTAAACGGTAAAAGTAGAATTCTTGGCATATTTGAAATAATGGATATTTTTATTAATGATGAAGAGAGGAATTTTAGATAAATTTATTTTAGATAAAAGAGAAATTCCCATGACATTTGGAATTCAATCATTTAAATGCAAACAGAGGAATTTTCATTGTATTTGAGATCCAAGAAATTAAATGAAAAAATAAGAATTTTTAGCATAATTCAAATTATGAGTATTTATCACAAGAAAATCTTTGGGCATTATTGGGAAATATGGGTAGAATTGATTTTTGTAAATCCCATGAATCTTTTACTCAAAGGAAGAATATTCAAATATATTTCACTTGAGAAATTTGAGAAAGAATATGAAAATATTCATCGAGAAAAAGTACCTTTAACTAGGCCAAACAATTGGCAGAAATTTAGAAAAAGTCCCATCGGTATCGAAAGTAAAAAATGTTACTCAATGTGAATAGGTGTGAATACGATGTGAATAAGATGTGAATACGATGTGAATAAGATGAGAATACGATGTGAAAAGATGTGAATGCAATATGATAGGATGTGAGTGAATGTGATAATATGTGAATGTGATGTAAATGGATGTGGATGTGAAGAGATGTGGATGGGATGTGATGTGATGTGGATGGGATGTGATGTGATGTAAATGGATGTGGATGTGAAGAGATGTGGATAGGATGTGATGTAATGTAAATGGATGTGAATGTGAAGAGATGTGTATGCGATGTGATGTCATGTAAATGGATGTGGATGTGATGAGATGTGGATGGGATGTGATGTAATGTAAATGGATGTGGATGTGATGACATGTGGATGGGATGTGATGTGATGTAAATGGATGTGGATGTGGATGTGAAGAGATGTGGATGGGATGTGATGTGATGTAAATGGATATGGATGTGAATGTGACGAGATGAGATTGAGATGTGATGATATGTGAAAGGAAGTGATGTGATGTAAATGGATGAGAATGAGATGTGGACGTGATGTAATGTGGATGGGATGTATGTGATGTGATATGGATGTAATGACTGAGATGGATGTGAATGGATGCGATGAGATGTGAATGGATGACATATGATGTGATGTAAATAGATGTGAATGGATATGAATGTGATGTGATGTAAATAGATGTGAATGGATGTGATGTGATGTGAATCAGGATAGATGTGAATGGATGAGATGTAATGTGAATGGATGTGATGTGATGTGATATGGATATGGATATGGATAGATATGAATGGATGTGATGTGATGTGAAATGGATGTGATGTGAATCGGGATAGATGTGAATGAATGAGATGTGATGTGAATCGAGATAGATGTGATGGATGAGATGTTATGTGAAATGGATGTGATGTGATGTGATGTGAATCGAGATAGATGTGAATGGATGAGATGCAATGTGAATGGATATGGGTAGATGTGAATAGATGTGATTTGATGTGATATGGATATAGGTAGATGTGAATGGATGATATGGGTAGATGTGAATGGATGTGATGTGATGTGATATAGATATGGGTAGATGTGAATGGATGATATGTGATGAGTATAGATGTGATGTGATATAGATATGGGTAGATGTGAATGGATGGGATGTGATGTGATATAGATATGGGTAGATGTGAATGGATGAGATGTGATGAGATGTAATATGATGTGATGAGAATGGATGAAGGACGATGGGAATACATATGATTGGATGTGGATTAAGCAATGTGAATTGATGTAGAAGAATGTGAAATAACAAGAAATGATGTGGAACAATGTGGAAAGATGAGAGTTCTTTAGAAACTATATTTATGACCTGTTTTTAAATGATTGTTTTATGTCAAGAATGCTAGGGAAGCATTTTTACCATCTTGTGAATGAGGTCGTGGATTCCTAAGTGATAAAGTTACAACAGCTGACGGAGAGTCAACGGAGGACGTCTCACGTAGCAAGGTTCGATCGAGGTCTTGAGATGACCAGCCTCGATTCGATTTAAATGGTGAGCTTCCGGTACGGTGGATAAGGGACCAAGGAAGCCGCCTATGAGTGAAGCGCTAGGTGACTTGCGAAGGATATTAGAGGGTGCTGACCATACGGTGCTCGGGCTCTGGGTTGCCAAAGATACCCACGCATACGTCGAGGAAGAAAATGAAACAAGGAGTTAGAGTTATTTTCTGAACTCGGGGATGGATGTGGTTGATTGTCCTTACTGGTCCTCAACGGATGAGTCCATGGCTCTTTTATATGGATATGTTAGTTGATCTTGCTGATCTGTAACAGAGTCCATCTTGATTTTTATAAGTGAATATATTTCCGGGTACTATGAGCTAGGAACTATTGAAAAGTCCACCTGCGAGATGAGAACATCTCGCATTTTTTAAAGTGGGGTAGGATGTAAGATTCCTCCCTCCAGCTTTTGAGGTGTAAAGATGTAAGAACCTCCCCTTCTGTTCTTGTAATTTTTCCCCTCTCTAAAATAGAAGAAAGATCTTGTTTTACCCTGTTCGGTCTAGAGAGAGAAAAAGTCTAGAGAGAGATAATCTTAAATTAAGATATCTTTGGATATAAAATCCTCCTAGTGTCTAAAATGGATTCCCCTGAAACAGAAATTCAAAAAGAACTTTCTAATGTGCATTTGGAATTAATTGAAAATGTGTAGAAAGGACCTTAGCCTAAGGGTCTACATTTTCAGAAAAATTTTTGGATTATGGTTCAAGTAAGGTTTCAATGGGCCAATTGGATTAATCCAAGTGTTGGGATGAGATAAATCCAAAGAATTAAAAAAAACCCAAAAATGAGTAAATACTCACATAAGATGAAGAGTTGACTAAGTACAAGGTTTATTAGTTAAAAACTATGAGATATTACTTAAAAAATGAGATATTTTTGGAATAATGATGCATTTTTGACACCTTGGTAAGAAGAGGGGGACTCTTGAGGTCACACATGTGGATGAGTTTTTAATTCAAAAAAATTGTGATATTTTTATCTCTCCTCTCTCTTGGATCAAACCAAATCAAAAAGGGAGCCAAACTGATCCAAATCTTGTCAAAATTGAGTCAAACTGAACCTAAAAAATTCTAGAACCCAGTTAGACTTGGTTAGTGGCCTCCCTCACCTATAAATAGATCCTTAATCTTTTGTAAAAAAATCTGTGAGCTATACCATCCCAGTATTATATTAAAATAATGATATTTTCTATTATCCCTTAAAAATCCTCTACTTTTGGAGAGATTGGAGCTTCTCACTCTCTTCAACAATCCTTGGAGCATTCTTCTCAACATACTAAACCAATTGATTGGTTGGGGGCTTCCTTCCAAGATAAAAAAGCAAGCCAAATCTAGAGGTACGAATTAATTTCATTGTTTTCATTAATATTCTCAATGATTTCACTTCTCAATCTCTCTCAAGCATAAATAATTATACTAAACTAATTTTTAGTATTTATGCATAAATAATTAATTAAAGAAAAGAGATTTTTTAATATTTTTTATTTTTATGCAAAAGGAGAAATTTCCATGATAATGGAGATCCATGTAATTAAACAGAAAAAGAGAAATTTTGGTATGTTAAAATAATGAATATTTAATTTAAAGAAGAATTTTTGATAAATTTATTTTATGCATGAGAAAATTTAAATGATAAAAGAGGAATTCCCATGACAATTGGAATTCAATCATTTAAATGGTAAAAGTGGAATCCTTGACATATTTGAAATAATGGATATTTTTATTAAAGAAAAGAGAAATTTTAGATAAATTTATTTTTATGATAAAAGAGGAATTCCCATGACATTTGGAATTCAATCATTTAAATGCAAAAAGAGGAATTCCCATGATATTTGAGATCCAATAAATTAAATGGAAAAAGAAGAATTTTTAGCATAATTCAAATTATGAGTATTTATCAAAGGGGGAATTTTGAGCACTATTGGGAAATATGGGTAGAATTGATTTTTCTAAATCCCATGAATCTTTTACTCAAAAGAAGAATATTGAATATATTTCACTTAAGAAATTTGAGAAAGAATATGAAAATATCCATTGAGAAAAAGTACCTTTAACTAGGCCAAGCAATTGGCAGAAATTTAGAAAAAGTCCCATGGGTATCGAAAGTAGAAAATGTTACTAAATGTGAATAGATGTGAATAAGATGAGAATACGATGTGAATAAGATGAGAATACGATGTGATAAGATGTGAATGCAATGTGATAGGATGTGAGTGGATGTGATAAGATGTGAGTGGATGTGATAAAATGTGAATGTGATGTAAATGGATGTGGATGGGATGTGATGTGATGTAAATGAATGTGGATGGGATGTGATGTGATGTAAATGGATGTGGATGTGATGAGATGTGGATGGGATGTGATGTGATGTAAATGGATGTGGATGTGGATGGGATGTGATGTGATGTAAATGGATGTGGATGTGAATGTGATGAGATGAGATTGATATGTGAAAGGAAGTGATGTGATATAAATGGATGAGAATGAGATGTGGATGGGATGTATGTGATGTGATGTGGATGTGGGATGTATGTGATGTGATGTGGATGTAATAATGAGGTGGATGTGAATGGATTCGATGAGATGTGAATGGATGACATGTAAAATGATATAAATAGATGTGAATGGATGTGAATGTGATGTGATATAAATAGATGTGAATGGATGAGATGTGATGTGGATGTAATAATGAGGTGGATGTGAATGGATTCGAATGGATGACATGTAAAATGATATAAATAGATGTGAATGGATGTGAATGTGATGTGATATAAATAGATGTGAATGGATGAGATGTGATGTGAAATGGATGTGATGTGATGTGATGTGTTGTAAATTGGATATGGATAGATGTGAATAGATAAAATGTGATGTGAATGGATGTGATGTGGAATGATGTGAATCAGGATAGATGTGAATGAATGAGATGTGATGTGATGTGAATCGAGATAGATGTGAATGGATGAGATGTGATGTGATGTGATGTGATTTGGATGAGATGAGATGTGATGTGATGTGATGTGATGTGATGTGATGTGATGTGAATCGAGATAGATGTGAATGGATGTGATGTGATGTGATTTGGATATGGGTAGATGTGAATCGATGAGATGTGATTTGGATATGGGTAGATGTGAATCGATGAGATGTGATGAGATGTAATATGATGTGAATCGATGAGATGTGATAAGATGTAATATGATGTGACTAGATGAGAATGGATGAAGGACGATGGGAATACATATGATTGGATGTGGATTAAGCAATGTGAATTGATGTAGAAGAATGTGGAATAACGAGAAAAGATGTGGAACAATGTTGAAAGATGAGAGTTTGTTAGAAACTGTATTTATGACCAATTTTTAAATGACTATTTTATTTTTACCATCTTGTGAAAGAGGTCATGGAGACCTAAGTGATAAAGTTGCAACAGCTGATGGAGAGTCAACGGAGGACATCTCACGTAGAAAGGTTGGCCGAGGTCTTGACCAGCCTCGATTCGATTTCCCTGATTTTGATGGAAAGGAACCTGATTACTCTGAAAGAAGGGAGCCGGAGTCTGGAATCTTGGTCCTTGATTTCCGTGCCGTGAAAACCTTGATCCAAGAGGAGTTGGGCAATGTATACTGCAATGTCCTTCATTTCCTTGTTCAAGGATAGAACTTCTGAAGTTGAATTTGAGGGGATTGAGTTCTGGGAAAAGGACCTTTCTTCCACTCTAGAACTTTTCATATTCTGAGCTTGACCTTGTTGTCTCTTAGGCGGTGAAAGGTTGGAATCACCTTCTGGAGCTAGAAATCTTTTGAAAGATGATGGTGCTGGCTTTGGCAGGACCTTGACATCAAAGGCCTTGGCGAAATCCTTCACCATCCGCACTGCTTTGGCCATGGAAAAGGGCTTGGCATTCTTCACTAGGATATTCAAAGGTTCGTTCAGTCCCCGAATGAACCTAGCCATCAACTATTCTTCATCCAACGGTGGCGAGTACTTGAGGAGAAGAGTGAACGCTTGGTGATACACTTATATAGTTCAGTTCCCCTAGGTTAACTCTAAGAATTCATTCATCTTGGTTTCCATAAAGCCGGGAGGACATAATCTCTTCCTTAGGTAAATTTTGAGATCATTTCATGTCTGGGTGTTTGGATCCAAATGGTTTGTCTGGGTGTTTGGATCCAGACGGTTTGTCTCGCAATGGTTTCTCCATGCCACTTTGGCTGTTTCTACTATCTTCAGCCTTGCAAGAGCCATTTTACTTTTCTCGTTGTTCCCGGTGACATCGAAGTATTCTTCCATTGCTCCGATCCACAACCTCGCCCAAGTTTTCCTCTTCACCCTTGAAAGGTCAAGGCTACGATCTATGAAGAGCTTTACAAACATCCAAGTCGAGCTCTTCCTCATCGAGTTGGGGGTTAACATTCCTACCACGATGACCTCGATCCACAATACAAAAATTCTTGTTAAGTCCCTTTATTTATTATTCAAATCCGACTTTAGATCCAACTGATTATGGGGTTCTTTAGATTGGTCAGTACCCCACAGAATCATGGGATAAAGATCCCTTCTAATAGAAGAACATACAGAACTCGTTATTACATAATAATTCATTCATATTCTTAACACAGTAATGGTCCATTTGACCGAAAATTCCATCTGATCATTCCTCCAAGGGAATTTCAGTTATGCATGTTTTCAATTTGTCATCCCTTAATTAGATCCACTGGGTCAAGGGTTAACAGCAGCAATCTGTTAGCACAATCCACTAATCTCATGGTAATTTTTTGAAGTCATAATCGTCATTCCAGTTACCAATATCATCACTGGGATTTGTCCCATTCATCCTCATTGTGGCTTTGTTCAACTTCTCTCTTTTCAAAACCAGAATTGAGGAATCATTATTTTTCAATTAGAATCCAAATCAACTCATCAATTCTCAACCAGAATTCATAAATCATATCAACCAACATTCGAATTCATCATCTGGATATCATTTTTGCTTATAATTTCAAGGTCTTAGATTTACTCGTATATATTGTCAGTAAAAGAGCTGCAGATATACCCACGGTATATACGGGTAGTCACGGTCCTTGGAATTATAAGGTAAATACCATCATATCTAGGCCTCAAGCAAGGCAGGGATTCCATACAATTGCGGTACTTCCATCTGAAGACCCAATTACCAATTTATGAATCTTCATTCTGAATATCAATTTGTATGAATTTTATCACACAATTACAATCTATTACTAGTACTTCATAAATTTTTGACATTTCTTGCTTCTCAGTTGATCCACTATAGCGAATTCTCTCTGATACCAGCAGAGCAGCAGCTGAAAGATCCCTGCTCCCTTCGCACAATGAATTTGGGGGTGCTAGTAAGCAGAAGTAGGACTTCTTGCACAATGTAGAGCCTCTCACTCGGGGCCTCGCCCAGGGATATCCAGACAAGAGACTAATCCCTCGGTTCTTTCACAACCGATGAACCCATAAAAACTTCCCTCGCCCAGAAAGCACGGGCGATTCCTCGAGGACATTTTATTCTAACGTAGTTAAGGTCTTCATCACTAACCAAACTGATCCGCGGTCAAGCCCGTAAATCTCATGGTCAGATCAAGGAAGAGACTTGCACTTGGATCATAGAGACCAACGCTTTTTTCCTCATCAAGGGGCACAGCCATTGATTCTTTTCTATAGAACAAAGACTATCCGGGATTTACTTCAACTATCGTAACTTAACAGAATTCAGTCTAATTTTAGGGATCCATCAGTCCAGCCTAACCCCATCTAATCCCATGGGTTAGCCAACCTCCCAACCACTATAGTGATAGGATCCATTTAGGAATTTGGTTATGTTTTGCCTTGGGTACCAGGGAAAAGAGTTCCCAGGCCCCCTAGCCGGCGCTTCAAGCAAACTTCAAGATAGTCACACCACTTACACAGCCAATATGAAATTGCATGTTTCATAGATTCAACTGTCTTTAAAACAATCTTTTAATGAAAACCATAGTATATCATTGATCATAATCCTCCAAAATTTCCAGATTAAATTCTAAATTTCATCGGTGTACCTATGGCATCATTGGCAACCAGAACGCTCACCACCTGTTCACTCAGGGGCCTTCTCAATAGTTCCTAGCTCATAGTACCCGGAAATATATTCACTTATAAAAATCCAGATGGACTCTCCGTTTGAAGATCAGCAAGATCAACCAACAGATCCATATAAAAGAGCCATAGTACCCGGAAATATATTCACTTATAAAAATCCAGATGGACTCTCCGTTTGAAGATCAGCAAGATCAACCAACAAATCCATATAAAAGAGCCATGGACTCATCTGTTGAGGACCAGCAAGGACAATCAACCAGATCCATGCCTGAGTTCAGAAAACAACTATAACTCCTTGTTCCATTTTCTTCCTCGACGTATGCGTGGGTATCTTTGGCGACCCAGAGCCTGAGCACTGTATGGTCAGTACCCTCTAGAATCCTTTGTAGGTCACCTAGCGTTTCACTCATAGGCCGCTTCCTTGGTCCCTCATCCACCATACCGGAAGCTTACCATTTGAATCGAATGGAATCGTATACATACATAGATAAACACACACACACACACACACACACACACACACACACACACACAATATGTATGTATGCATGTATCTATAGGTATGTAAGCATGTATAAGAGATCAATATCTATGTCGAGCATCCTTGACTAGAGTTCTTGCATGATTTTGTGACAACATTGTCTACATGTGTGCAAAGAAAGGTTATTAATATCTTATTTTATGTACAATTGGTTGGTCAGTCCTTTCATCATGTCACGGTTAGGCTCTACAATGTCAAGTTGTATAGCTATCTCACAATCCTTCTCCTTGGAGCCTTTTAAAATTGGCTCTAAAGGAGGCATGCCCTCATCTAGGGCTTGGGCTAGATTGTGGACTTGAAGTGTAAGGTACATCTTCTTGAAGTGTAAGCTGAAAATTACTTGATTCTAGAGCTTGTAGTCTCTCATTATTTCTCCACTCAACATTCTAGAGCCTTTTAAAATTGGCTCTAAAGGAGGCATGCCCTCATCTAGGGCTTGGGCTAGATTGTGGACTTGAAGTGTAAGGTACATATTCTTGAAGTGTAAGCTGAAAATCAGTTGATTCTAGAGCTTGTAGTCTCTCATTATTTCTCCACTCAACATTGGTTCTTCACACATCCACCTTGCTTTCTATGATTAAGGATTTATATTCACAGGTGTGCTTCTCTAAATTCTTCCTCAGATACTTTTATTTCCTCTAAGGTAGTAGGAAAAAATGATTACCCAAGTAGAGCGTTCTCTATGGATTCCTCACTACTATTTTAATAGCTTCTAGTCCTTTCCATGTAAACACACTCAATTGGGTGCTCGTCGTTGCCAAGTGACGAGACCCCCCTACTCAAATGACATGAGGATGCTCATAGTTTGGTTAGATGCACTATGACATCATCATCACTCTCATGGATTTGAAGTTCATGAGAATTGGTTTAGACATGCCACGTTCCACTCACCATACCTAGTTCAATGTTTTACCAACTTTCAAGTTTCCACAGAAGTGAGTTTTTCATGACATATAAAACTGCTTGGTTTTTCACGACATATAAAACTGCTTGGTTTTTCACGAGCATGAAAATCTAGAGTTTTTCATGATGATGACTCTACCTTGCAATTAATTTAAACATAATTTATTTGATTGAGATTTGAATGCACTTTGATAATACAAGTATATAAGTAAGTCAATATCTTAAAACTTTATAGTGAGATGAAAATTTTATGTGCGCTTGTTCCTCCCCGTGTATATCTTAGTTCTAAACGTGTCAGAAATAAGCATAGGGAGCATTCTCTATGGACTTAATCTCCAATCACATTGTTTTTGCTTGCCTTTTTAGTGTGGAAGCTACTAATCTCTCTTTGCACTTCTAGAGTTATAAACATCATAAGACTTTGGAAAGATAATGCTTTTGATCTCTAAAAATAACACACTTGTGGGGTTCAGTAGAACTTATCTCTATTATAAAAACAAATTGGTTGTAAAAAGTAATAAAATTTCCTTTCGATTGAATTTTTTTCTACTTACAAAAACATAAATTGTACATAAAGGAATGAAGGATTTATATAAAATGGTGTTGTGGCCCAAATTAAAAACCCATAACAAGCCCTAATAACTTTGATGACATCTATAACCTTCCCATGCTACCGTTGCTAATGTATACATGCACCTCTTGGGAAGATCAGCCTCCTATCTTCTTTTTAACCCCCTTCTTCATGTTTTTAAAGGGAATTGTTCTTATATATATATATATATATATATATATATATATAGAGAGAGAGAGAGAGAGAGAGAGAGAGAGAGAGAGAGAGAGAGATAAATGATAAACAATAATGTCTCACTCACGAGACAACAGTGTTACAATTTTTGTTAATCAAATGTTTTTTCTTTATGTGCTTAAGTTTGGGTAAATATATATATTGGGTTAAAGACGGCTTGGAAATGTGCTCTGTCTAAATAAAAAAATTATATCTAAAAAACTATGGTATAAACCTTAGTGTATCCATTAATTAGTGGCACTAATTAATGGATATGGGCATTAGCTTGAATATATCACAATGCTCTTAGATTGCATATAAAAACAAAAACAAGTGAAGAGGTCGCCACACAAGCCTCCTTTTCTCCTATGCTACTAGAGAGAGAGAGAATGTCATACATGACACATGTGTGCTATCTTCCACCAGCGGTCCCATCTCCTTTGCAATGTTAAACTCTTATTCCCCAACGAAATGTGTGTGTGTGTGTGTGTGTGTGTGTGTGTGTGTGTGTGTGTGAGAGAGAGAGAGAGAGAGAGAGAGAGAGAGAGAGAGAGAGAGAGAGAGATTCTAACCTAGGATAATAATATTTGTAAGGAAAAAATAAATAAGTATTACATTTATAACAAAGAGAAACTTGGGCATTGACACCATGTGTGTGTGTGTGTGTGTGTGTGTGTGTGTGTGATATATATATATATATATATATATATATAGATTCTAACCTAGGATAATAACATTTATAAGGAAAAAAATAAATAAATATCACATTTAAAACAAAGAGAAATTGGGCATTAACACCATTGGATTTTTTTTAAATTTTTGACTAACCTCACAACTCAATGGGCTATTGCAAATTAAACTACTTTGATGTGTAGTTTACTGCTTGACATGCAAAAGATGAGAAAAATAGATAATAGGAGAGGATATCTTTACAGTGCACATTTACATCAAGAGGTGATACATGACCTAACTCTTATCTACACCTACACACTAGAACATCTATATCTAAAGCATATATACATCCTCTAATAAATGGGGCTAATATTGTTACATATCTACAGCATATATATGTCCTCTAAGTAGTAAAACCTTGGTGATATGCATGTGCACTGCAATGTTGACATATGTCCATGATGTTTGCATAGTGGCACATTCCTTTGGCTTAGCATGTATGTGTGCCCACCAATGGTGCCCTGCGTACATGTGTTTATATGCATGGGTGCGTAAAGGCCTTTGTGCCCTTTATAAAGTTCCAAGTAGCTTGAATTTTGGAGTTTTTGAGAAGCAAAAGCCTATTTGAGATGGCTATGGTAGTTTTAGTGTTGGGTTTCAGGAATGCCAGTCTCCACCATCTATGTAATGGTCGTTTAAGCCATAGTTTTTTTATATACGTATGTTGACCGTGCAAACATTTGCAAATGTATGCATATGTTGACATATGCATGAAAATATCACAATGCTCTTAGATTTCATATAAAAAACAAAAACAAGTGAAGAGCTCACCACAAGCCTCCTTTTCCTATTCTCAAGAGAGAGCATGGCATACATGACACATGTGTATGTGTTGCGTGCGCACGTGCATGCGTGTGTGTGTGTGTGTGTGTGATATATATATATATATATATATATATATATTCTAACCTAGGATAATAAAATGTAAAAGAAAAAAATAAATAAATATTACATTTATAACAAAGAGAAACTTGGGCATTGACACCATTGGATTTTCTTTAAATTTTTGACTGACCTCACAACTCAATGGGCTATTGTGAATTTAGCTATATTGATGTGTAGTTTACTGTTTTACATACAAAACATGAGAAAAATAGATAATAGGAGACGATATCTTTATAGCAAGCTTTTCATCCACTTTTTGACACATGAGCTAGCTCTTATCGATACCTACACTAGAACCTATATATCTACAGCATATATATGTCCTCTAATAAATGGGGCTAATATTATTACATATGTCCTCTAATAAATGGGGCTAATATTATTACATATGTACAACATACATATGTCCTCTATGTAAAACCTTGGTGATATGCATGTGCCCTACCATGTTGACCTATGTCCATGATGGTCCAAGTAAGTTGAATTTTGAAGTTGTTTGAGAAAACAGAAAGTTGTTTGAGAGAGTATGGTAGTTTTAGTGTTGGGTTTTAGGCATGCCAATTAGTCTCCACCACCTATGTAATGGTTTTCTGAGCCATAGTTTTTTTATATGCATATGTTTGACCATGTAAACGTTTGTATGTGTATGTTGATGTATACATACTTTACCTCTAAAAAAATGAGCGGCCAAAATATTGGTGGCCAAAAAATATTGGTGGCCAAAATATTGGTGGCCAAAATGGGCGGCCAAAATATTGGTGGCCAAAAAATATGGGAAAAATACTTTACCTCATAACTCAATTGCAAATTGAGCTGCCTTAATGTGTAGTTTATTGGTTGACATGCAAAAGATGAGAAAAATAGATAATAGGAGAGAATATCTTCATAGTGAACATTTATGCCAAGGTAATTAGAGGTGATTGTCATAGCAAGCTTTTCATCCACATTCATCTGACACGTGGCCTAGCTCTTCACCTACACTAGAACATCTATATCTACAACATATATATGTCCTCTAATAAATGGGGATAATGTTGTTACATATCTATAGCATATATATGTCCTCTAAGGAAAACCTTGGTGATATGTGTATGTGTCATAGGACTGAAGGGCTAAAGTTTAGTGACAAGACTGACAGTAAAGTTTTGAAGTGCTAAAGTTTAGTGACATGATTGAAATATATGTCTTTATCATTGATAAGAGTTCTAACTTCTATGTCGCATTTTTATATATCTCCTTGAAAATTGACTTAGAGAATTAGGGTTACGTATGTTTTAGGCCAGGAAAAAATAGCATACTTTCATATGTGTATGCCGTATGAAAAAATTATGTATGTGTGTGTTTAGATTTACATATGTTAAATGCAATATTACATGTATGTAGTATGTTTTTATATATACATAGATGTAGATATACAAACATTCATGCATAAATACAAGCATACACACAAATATGTATTTTGAAAGATCCCTGCCCCCTCCGCACAACGAATTCGGGGGTGCTAGTAGCGGAAGTAGCACTTCTTGCATAGGGAGGGCCTCTCACTCGGGGCCTCGCCCCACGGATATCGGACAAGAGACTCTAATCCCTTAGTTTGTTCCAAAACTGAACCTGGAAAAACTTCCCTCGCCCAAAAAGCACGGGCGCCAAGATATTTTTATTCTAACGTAGTCAAGAGCCTTAACTAACCAAATTGATCCAGCCGAGAACCAGGAAGTCACATGGTCAGATCAAGGAAGAAATTTGCACTTGGATCATAGAGACCAATGCTTTTTTCCTCATCGAGAGGCACAGCCGTTGACTCTTTTCCATAGAACAAGACTATCCGGGATTTACTTCATCTACCGTACCATAACAAAATTGAGTCTCATTTTAGGGATCTATCAGTCCAGCCTAACCCCATCCAATCCCATGGGTTAGCCAACCGCCCAACCACTGTAGTGATAGGATCCGTTTAGAAATTTGGTTATGTTTTGTCCCGGGTACCAAGAAAAAGAGTTCCCAGGCCCGCTAGCCGGCGCTTCATGCAAACTTCAAGATAGTCAGACCACTTACACACCCAATATGAAATTGCCTGTTTCACATATTCAACTGTCTTTAAAACAATCTTTTAATGAAACCATAGTATCACTGATCATAATCCTCCAAAATATCCGGTTGAATTTTAATTTCCAATCATTCTTTCATCGGTGTACCTATGGCATCATTGGCAAAACCAGAACGCTCACCACCTATCCACTCAGGGACCTTTTCAATAGTTCCTAGCTCATAGTACTCGGAAATATATTCACTTATAAGAATTTAGATGGACTCTCCGTTGAAGATCAGCAAGATCAACCAACAGATCCATATAAAAGAGCCATGGACTCATCCGTTGAGGACCAGCAAGGTCAATCAACCAGATCCATGCCCGAGTTCAGAAAACAACTCTAACACCTTGTTCCATTTTCTTCCTCGACGCATGCGTGGGTATCTTCGGCATCGTATGGTCAGCACCCTCTAGGATCCTTCTTAGGTCACCTAGCACTTCACTCATAGGCTGCTTCCTTGGTCCCTCATCCCTCATACCGGAAGCTTACCATTTAAATCGAGCCGAGGCTAGTCAAGACCTTGGCCGACCTTGCTACGCGAGACATCCTTCGTTGACTCTCCATACATCAGCTGTTGCATTTTACACTTAGGTCTCCATGACCTCATTCATAAGATGGTCAAAAATGCTTCCCAAACATTCTTGACATAAAACAGTCATTTAAAAATAGGTCATAAATATAGTTTCTAATGAACTCTCTTCTTTCCACATTGTTCCACATCATTTCTCGTTATTCCACATTCTTCTTCATCAATTCACATTACTTATTCCATATCGAGTCATATGTATTCCCATTGTCTTCATCCATTCTCATCCAATCATATTATATTACATCCCATCTCATCTAGTCACATGTATTCCCATCTCATCTAGTCACATGTATTCCCATCGTCTTCCATTCTCATGTATTCCCATCTCATCTAGTCTCATGTATTCCCATCTCATCTAGTCACATGTATTCCCATCGTCTTCCATTCTCATCCAATCATATTACATTCTCATCCAATCATATTATATTCTCATCCAATCATATTATATTCTCATCCAATCATATTATATTACATCCAATCATATTATATTCTCATCCAATCATATTATATTACATCCCATCTCATCTAGTCACATGTATTCCCATCTCATCTAGTCACATGTATTCCCATCGTCTTCATCCATTCTCATCCAATCATATTATATTACATCCGATTCACATTACTTATTCCACATCCAGTCATATGTATTCTCATCGTCTTCATCCATTCTCATCCAATCATATTATATTACATCCCATCTCATATATCCTCATCACATCTCATCCATTCTCATCTACCCATATTTACATCACATCCATTCTCATCTACCCATATCTACATCACATCCATTCACATCACATCTCATCCATTCACAACTACCCCGATCCACATCACATCTATTCACATCTATCCCGATTCACATCACATCTCATTCATTCACATCTATCCTGATTCACATCACATCACATCACATTCACATCTATCCCGATTCACATCACATCCATCTCATTCGTTCACATCTATTTACATCACATCCACATCACATCTCATCCATTCACATCTATTAACATCACAGCCATCTCACATCACATCTCATCCATTCACGTCTATTTACATCACATCCATATCTATTAACATCTATTAACATCACAGCCATCTCACATCACATCTCATCCATTCACGTCTATTATTTACATCACATCCATATCTATCCTCATCATATCTCATTCATTCCATCCACATTACACATCCATCCATATCTATCCTCATCATATCTCATTCATTCCATCCACATTTACATCACATCCACATCCATCCATTTCTCATCACATCCATACACATTCCATCTCATTCATCCACATTCATCCAGCCATTCACATGCATGTCTATCCACATCCATCCATACATTCACATTCACATCCACATATATTCACATCTCATCTCATCACATTCACATCCACATCCCTTTACATCACATCACTTCTCATCCACATCCACATCCACATCCACATTCATTTGCATCACACCACTGTTGAAATATACAAGTGAATAGGGTGTGTGCGAGAACAAGCCCTTGGTCACATTGCTCTAATTTCAACATGGTATCAGAGCCATGCCTAGAATCTATCAAATTTATGAGCCCATTATCTAGTTAATTAGGATTAGTAGATAATTAGAAAATAAAAAGCCATTTCTTTAACCTCTAGCTTAGTTAGCATAGAGTTTGATTTTTGAATTGAGATTATGAGAAGCATCATTTGAATAGAGAATTGGTCATAGGAATGACCATTCTTTTGGGGAGAGAGAGAGATACATAAAAACATCCTAAATTAAGCATAAAGATAAACTTTTTGTGATTAATCATTAGAATCCTTTAAAAATCTTAATTTGTATTGAAAAACAATCCATTTGAAACTTCTCAAGCTTGAGAGGGTTTGAGAAGTGAAAACATTGAGAATATTAGAGAAAAACCATGAAATTATGTCTTACCTCTTGATTTTTCTTGCTTCTTTCTTTTAGAAAAGGATGCCCCCAACCAATCAATTAGTTAGTGTGTTGTGAGAGGAAAGCTCCAAGGATGGTTGAAGAGAGAGAGAGAGAGAGAGAGAGAGAGAGAGAGAGAGAGAGAGAGAGAAGCTCCAATCTCTCCAAAATGTAGAGGATTTATAAGGGATAATAGAAAATATGCTTATTTTAATGTAATACTGGCATGGTCTAGTTCACAGATGAGAATACAAAAGAAATAGGCGCCTACCTTAAAGTATCACCCCTCCTTACCAAGGTGTCAAAAATGTATCATTATTCCAAAATATCTCATTTTTTTAGTAATATCTCATAGTTTTTAACTAATAAAACTTATACTCAATCAACTCTTCATCTTATGTGAGCATTTACTCATTTTTGGGTATTTTCTTTTATTCTTTGGATTTATCTCATCCCCACACTTGGATTAATCCTATTGACCCATAGGAACCTTAATTGGACCATAATCTAAAATTTTCAAAAAATCTTGACCCTTAGGCCAAGGTCTTTTAAATCATTTTCAATTGATTCCTAATGCACTTTGGAGAATATATTTTGAGCTTCTATTTCAGGGAAATATATTTTTAATATTTGCAGAATTTGTTTATCCAAAAATATCTCAATATTAAATTACCTCTCTCTAGATATTTTCTCTCTCTAGGCCAAAACAGGGTAAAACAAGATCTTTCTTCTATTTCAGAGAGAGGAATAATTACAAGAGCAGAAGGGGAGGTTCTTACACCTTTACACCTCAAAAGATGGAGGGAGGAATCTTACATGTTTCAAATAGCTTTTTAATATAAACATATTGTAAATTTCACAGATGGAAGAGGTGAGTCACATGTACTTTCAACACATGAGGAACACTCTTTCTCATGAGGAAAGGGTGGAATTGGCTAGAGAGTACGAGGTTCGTTTCTTTCATAATCGTGGCAAACGATGGGTACGACCATAGAATTGCAACAAATGGATGGGATGATAAATATCCCAAATTACTATAGAGCTAGGGCCAGAAAGATTAGATGAAAATATAGCCCTTATATATATATTAAAGAAAATCTAGGTTTAATATATTTCTATGAAATAAATTATGAGGTCTATAGAGATAAAGATCAAGTAAGATGTGTGTTTGATGATGTGATTAAATGTATTCCAAAGAATAAATTCCTTATAAATTAAATTGATGTATTATTTTCATGATGATATTTATGATGCCTATTTTCAAGATGAATATGATAGCTAAGTTCATATATATGTCTTGTTTTCATGATGAATAGCATAACTAAGTTGTATTAATGTTTCTATACTTTTGTTAGGGTGTGTTCCATTCGTATTTGTGCATTATTAGTGTGAGAAGGTTTTTTAAGTTTCATGTGTATAGCTTTGTTTGAATTGTTTATAATTATTGTGTTTTTATTTATATATATACTTTCTCTATCTCTCTCACTCCCTTCCTCTCTCACTCACTCACTCTCTCTCTCTCTCTCTCTCTCTCTCTCTCTCTCTCTCTCTCACCCATTAATACACAAATCATGATTGTTGTTTAATATAAATTTTTGTTTATTTTTTATGCACAAATATATCTTTAGACATTGTAAAGGTTGTTTATGAAAATAATACATTGCTAAATATGTTCCTTTTTCACAAGGCTCCACATTTGGGTGATCCTGGATACCATGTATATACCAACCCATCCCAAACTGGAAAGTTGATGGATTTGATGGATGCCATGATCCTAATCCATGATATATTTATATAACATTATACCCTTATAGGCTAGATGACAATCTTAAGCTCCTCTTAATCAAAGAGGCATTAGGATTACTGGATGGGTTTTGTATTGTGGGGGTAGTAGATGTATGAGCTCTTAGAAAAAGCGCTACATTTTCATGAAAACATTAAAGTGCATTCTAGCAAGAAAACTCATAAAGATATTGATTTATTAAACTTTGAGATTATTAATGGATCTCTCTCTCTCTCTCTCTCTCTCTCTCTCTCTCTCTCTCTCTCTCTCTCTCTTTGTAATTGTCTCTCTCACACCCAACACACCATCCAAATTTCAATTAGCAGTTATCATTCTCATTGTCTCTATCGCACTCTCTCTCTCTCTCTCTCTCTCTCTCTCTCTCTCTCACACACACACACACACACATGCTAATTAAAATTATCAGATCATCTCTCTCTCTCTCTCTCTCTCTCTCTCTCTCTCTCACACACACACACACACACACACACACACACACACAAAAACAAGCAAGTATGTTAATTCTCTCTTTTTTGTCTATTACAAACACACATACTTTCTCTCCCCCTCGCTCTGTGTAAATCGCTCTTGTTATTACACACACACATATTCCCTCCCTCCCCCCCTCTCTCTCTCTCTCTCTCTCTCTCTCTCTCTCTCTCTCTCTTCAAATTGTATCTCTTGCTTTTTGTGTGTGTTTGATGTGAAACACAAGGACAATGTGAGAGAGAAATAAAGAGAGGGAGAGAAAGAGAGAGACCATAAGTTTTTGTTGTTTTGGTATGTGTGTGATTGTATAGAGGTAAGGCACAAGGTTGATAGCCATCAAGTTTGTGATTTGGAATATCATTCTCTCTTATAGCTTCAAGGTTAGCTTCATATGTAGCCCTTTCTCTCTCAATCTATTTGTGTGTTTGTAGTTAATATGTGTACACCAACGTCGAAGAGTATTTTCAGTAAGAAATGCATGAGAGAGAGAGAGAGAGAGAGAGAGAGAGAGAGAGAGAGAGAGAGAGAGAGAGAGAGAGAGAGAATAGAACCTCCTCACACATTCTCTCTCTCTTTTCATAGAAATAAATTGTGTAGGTTGATAATCATTTATTGGTATGGTATTTTATGTGTGCCTAGATATGGCAATATGTAATTTTGAGAGAGAGAGAGAGAGAGAGAGAGAGAGAGAGAGAGAGAGAGAGAGAGAGAGAGAGAGATTAGAACGCACATAAACATACTTTCTATCTCTCATTGAGTGTTTGATAGTTAATAATTAGTATGGTATATGTGTATATAGAAATGATTTTTGCATGTTTAATACTTTAGTATGCGTACATAAATAGAGTTCATTATATAATATGCAAGGCTGGCGGAGAGAGAGAGAGAGAGAGAGAGAGAGAGAGAGAGAGAGAGAGAGAGAGAGTATGTTTGAGTGTGTTCTATACTCTCTCTCTCTCTCTCTCATTAAAATAAATATGCAAGTTGAGAACTGTCAATAAATTATTTAGCACATCTTCTACTTCATTCGCAAAACAATGGAATATTGTGTCTCTAATTTATACATGCAGCCTTGAGATAGTAGGGAAATATGCTTGAAAGAGCAAGAAAGCTTTTATTTATTAGACCATTTCTTTTAACTGCAGATAGAGTTTTAGAGAGAGAATATTATGGACTTAAGAGAATATATATACATTAAATTATTTGAGTACTTTACTTAGACAATATTAACCTTGAAACAATAGAAAAATGTGCTTAAAAAGTAAGGAACTTTGTTTATGGGTATGGTTGCTAATACTAGACTTTTAAAGAGACGAATATACGGCACACTAAGAAAATATTTTGTTTCCTCTTTGCAACTATGAAGGTATCTACATGTAAATAGTGTTGGCATATAGTTAGGTTATTAGGATTATGTTATATATTGACTGAGATTTAAAGAGATTTTTGGAGAGTCTTAAGATATTCATTTTGAATTTCAGTAAAAAAAATGAAGATTCATAATAATAACAATAGCTCAGCTTTGCTATCGTAGTAGCTGCGTATGGAGCTTCCAATTATGAGGTAGCTTTGTCTACCCCGCCTAAGCTGATCAATGTTTAAGTTGTGAAGCACCTTGCTTGGTCAAGGTCTCCATTAGGACAATCAAGCTCTAAACATCTATCATACTATTTATAGACATATACGAGCACACTAAGAAAAATCAGGTTGCTTGCAAGGAGTACTTAAATGCCCTTTGGGATGAGATCCATGGAAGTGGCACCCAAAGGGAAGATATGCTAAGAGATGACTTAACACATCATCTTCATCACGTTCTTAATAGTAGTGGTCACATGGAGGCCAACCAAGTAGACATGATTTCCACAATGGAAAATTTGCATGTTAAAATTGGGGAATGTCTAGGTGGATGTACTAGGGAAAGTAAAGAACAAGCCGATTCTTTAAAAGAGCAAGTACGTATTCTAGGCTCGGAGGTATTGAGTCTAAAGATAGCTATTAATTGACTCAATGTCATTATGAAAAAGATAAGCCATATGTTGGAAACCAAGGCCTAGAGATTTCATGAGAGTAATGACGTTTTGTTTGTAGCTTCAAAATTGATGTATTTGTTCAAGGGAAAAATCTTATTACAAATTTCTAGCTTGCCTTATTTGTGGTGATATTTATGAATTCTCTATATCTCTCTTTCTATATATATTCTCTTGCTCTCTCTCTTTCTGTCTCTCAACGTTTTATAGTTCTTTCAATGAAAATGAGTCTTAATAGTTGTCAATCAAGAGCATTTGATATCATCCCTTGAGGCCGTTTATTTGAACAATGGTGGTGTTTTTGTCCTTGATGGGCCAGGCGGATCAGGTAAAACATATCTTTATAATGCCTTGCTATATCTCAATTATGTGAAGAGAATCAAGTTGCTTTGGCATGTGTATCTTTATAATGCCTTGCTATATCTCAATTATGTGAAGAGAATCAAGTTGCTTTGGCATGTGTATCTTTTGGAATAGTGACATTGTTACTTTCAAATGGACGTACTGCACACTCACATTTTAAAATCCCATTGGTTCTCAATGCTTCTAGCACATGTAGTATTAAAGTTAATAGCCCATTGGCTAAGGTGTTGAAGCTTGCGAGATTGATCATTTGGGATGAGGCCCCAATGATGTATTGGTATGTATATGAAGCATTCAATAGGACATTAAAAGACATTATGCAAAGTGATCGAATATTTGGTGGAAAATTTATGCTCTTTGGTGGTAACTTTAGGCAAATCTTACTTATTTGTGCCGGTCATATATTTGGAGGTATGTGCATGTTTTAAAGCTTACCCAAAACATGTCGGTTATTCAAAGTGGTTATGATGATACAGAATAAGAATTTATCAAATGGATTTAACAAATTGGAGATGGCTCTATAGAAAATCCAAAAAATCAAGGTATAGTGGTTATTCCAGAGCAAATGTTGATCCATAGGAATTCCCTGCAGAGTTTGGTAGAATGGGTGTACAAATATCTTCAAAGAGTAGAGGACTATGCATGCTTCTTTAAAGACTATGCTATTCTTGCACCAGGAAATCAAGAGGTCGATGAGATTAATGAACTAGCCTTGAGTGCATTACCTGGTGTTCAAAAGAATACCTCAGTGTGGATTTAGTTGTTTCTTATGTACATGATAGAATATTGTATGCAATTGAGTACTTGAATAGTTTTAACTTAGGTGGTGGTTACCCTCCTCAACTCTTGCTTCTAAAGATAAATACTCCTATCATTTTGTTTTGAAATTTGGACCGTCAGGCAGGGACTTTGTAATGGTAGCAGACTGATATGCAAGCAATTTTACTCAAAAGTGATAGAAGCATAAATTATTATAGATACAAATAGATACAAACATTATACCATCTATGCTTCAATTGCCTTTTGACATGAGAAGGAGACAATTTGCTGTGAGGCTAGCTTTTGGTTTGTCAATAAATAAGTCCCAAGGATAAACATTAAGTGTGTTAGAACTTTATTTGGCCACACAAGTATTCATACATGGACAATTGTATGTAGCTACCTAGATTATTGCTAGGTTTGTATGGTCCAAATACTTACAATGAGACCTTTGGGCTCCTTGGAATTTACAATCTAAGATAGCGAATGAGCTTCATGTACATGTAATGTTTGTAGACTATGAAAAGCAAGCCTGTTCAAACGCCATTCTTCTCAAAAATTGATCCACCGAATGAGTTTTGTACAGTTTTATCTTTGCTGCATTTATTTTATCTTTACTGCATTTATTTTGTATAGTTTTTTCTTTGCTGCATTTATTTTCTTAAAAATTTGTTTCTTTCAATAGCCAGCGTTATTATCTTATAAATATTTTTTGGACAAATGGAGGTGAGGAGTATAGGCTTCCAAGGAGAGATAATTCGGTTGCTCGAAGATTATTTTAATGGTTTGCCACATCAATCCTATTAGTGAGGTAAAAAGAAGTAAATTGTGTGGTTCCTATTAACTTTATGAGCCAATTTATGTGTATGTCAATGATGATGGTTCTGCATGGGGCATTGATCTCCTTTTTTTGTCACTCTTTTTGACATTTTTGTGTGTGGATGATAAAGAATTTTATTGACTTTATATTAGTTTGTGGGATACCTTTTGTGTTATCCTATCATGTACTCATAATGAGAGGGAGAAGGCAACTAATATGACACTATTTGTAACCTTCTTTATTTTATTCATGTTGTGGATATGTTAAGTTTGTTCTTGCTAAAGTTTTGAGAAGTTTTGTCACCACTAGACTGGGTTGGAATGCTGTGTATGCCAAGTTTGGTGCTTTCTTCAAAAAGAAAAGTAAGTGCTTAAGGAGCTTCTTTCGTGGATATGTATGACAAGCATGGTGCATTCATATGTAGGTAGCCAAGTTTAGTGTGTTCTGAAAGTGGACCATGAGGCCCAAAATGGGCTTCAAATATAAGGCCTATCTCTATGGTACCCTTTCCTCTCCCTGTGAGGATGGCTGTGGGGACTAGTTTATCTATTAACTTTGGGACAAGGAGAGGAGAGGAAAGAGGAATCCTGGATTTCTATCTAGAGGAAAAAACCCCCCTACTGCCATATGGCAATAGGGAGCCCTGCTTTACAACGGGCATTCACACGGCCTTCGACTGCACCGACATAGCATTCGCCCCTTACGGTCCAGTTCATGCACCAACTTTGCATCTCCGACCTCTTCACCACCAAGCGCTTGGAAGCTTTCAAGCCCATACGTGTAGAAGAAGTCCGGGCGCTGGTGCTGTCATTGTTGGAGACAGACGTGGGTGGTGGACATAGACCCCTTGAGATGTACCCAAGATTGCTGGCTACCTCCAACAACATCAACTCCAAAATGGCATTTGGAAACATAATCACGGAGATGTCCACTACATTCAAAATAACCCTAATGATGACCTGTTGGGCTTGATCAATGAAATCCTCTTCTTGGACGGTGTGTTCTATGTGGGCGATTACATCCCTTGGTTGGGCTGGTTGGACCCACATGGCTATGTGAAAACGCATGAAACAGTAGGACAAAGGGTCAAGGCTGTCATGCAGGAGGTGATTGATAAAAGGTGAGAGGCTAGAAGAGGCGTGAACAGCTCCCCCAATGACATGCTGGACGTGGTGCTGGCCGCCTCCAAAAGCAGTAAGCATGACATGCTAATCTTCGATGACAACATCAAGGCAGATAGTGGTGAGTAGTGCTAATCTATTATCTATTACATATTATCCATGGACAACTTTGGGACAAGGAGACGAGAGAAAAGAGAAATCCTGGATTTCTAAAAAATAAGAGGAAAAAATCCCCCTACATGTGGCAATAGGGGGCATCAGCACTCGCGCGCTCGGCATATGGGGTCATCAACCTTTCATAAAGCGCCTCCATGATGTATCAAGAATTGAAGGCGACCTTTCGACTGACGCCGTTTCAGTTACTTGGAGAGAAGCTGAGAGGCTGTTCTATGGCACGAGAAGAGAACATGAGGGCAATGGGAGAGGATTGTCTAAACTGTATGTCGAAGCGGATTTCCCAGCAAGGAAAGTATGCAGGTAAGCAATGCCGAGAAGAGGGCTGGATGATGTGTGGGAGCATGGGGAGGGGGTGATGTCGAGGGCCAACCGGCACAAATGGCTACAGGGGCAAGTGAAGAGGTGGTGGCATGGCGATGTGGGTGGGTGAGGCTAATCTGGTGGTGCACATGCCCATGCAGTTGGCCACCACGCACCTCGCCAGGTCATTGGTGCCCTTCTCCTCTCTCCTCTACCTTCCCACGCCCCAGTAGGACCGCTGCATCGTGCTTGCTGTCCGGCCGTTGCATCTCAGCCACCGCCCATTCTTCCATGTATCGACACCGACAACATAGCTCCGCGACCCCCACTACTTACGCTACCATGCATCAGTGTTCGAAAAAAACCCGCGTATAGTGTAATTTGCACTTGCAGATTTTTAAAATTACCTTCAAATTTGAAACTTAAGGGTACAAAAACCTGCATATTTTGAGGGGTTATAGAACAAAAACCTTCAAAATTTGAAAATTTTCTTTATAAATAATTTCACAATTTTTAGATGAAGGTTTTTTACTTTTTGGGAAAATAGTTTTTTTCGAACACTGCCATGCATTGTTCTTTTCTGGAACCTTGGTCGCCCGTAGCCAACAAGTGGGTCCAATACTAGTACTAACAATTCACCACCATGTGAGCTATTAGGGTCAATAAATGAGAAGTGCCTAGGGAAGATTCATCAAAGGGTGACTGACGTGGAAAAGATAAGTGTTTTTTTTGGGTATTAAAATGTCTTTGGCGTAGACTGACTGTGTGTAGTCTCTGCCTCGCCTTGAGTTCAGAAAAGTATACTTATACGGATGGCCTTCGCAGCTTTTGCAACCGGGCACGCTGCAGCCCTCGCAACCTCTTACCGCTCTGATCCCACAACAGCCACAACCAACAACAGGAGCCAGAGAGCTCATCTGGTGTCAAGCTTCCTGAGGTCCGATGGCGTGTTGGGGAGCACCCTCCAAGGTCAAACTCTTTCTGATTCTTCACTGCTCTGGATGCCCAAGGAAGCATCCCAACGGGGTAGGGTAACCACCTGCATGGCCTGGGGTGGCACCCTCTCTTCTGTTCGCCTCATCATCCAGGGCAAGCATCTTGAGGTATGCTAATCATCTATTTTCTGCATTCGTAAACGAGCTCTGCATTCATATATGTGGTTTTAGGGTTAGTTCTAGGGTTATGGGTTATTGGCATCTACAGTCTGCGTCAGCCCATTATGTGTCTGCTCTCTGCTAAGGTCTGGATTATGCCAACTCAGGCATAATTTCGGACTTTCTGATGACTAACATTATTTTTTCAATGCGAGGCTTACCAGCTGCATTTAGTGTCTAAGTGGGTCAAAAGAATTTCCAGACTGTGTATGTAAAACCCCCCATCAATACTAGGACTTTTCTCTTCTAATTATGGCTGAAGCCGATAACTGAACGTCCACCTTGTCTTTGCGTAGTTGTAGGGTTTGGGCTCGAGTTAATAGGTATGCGCATAGATAGTTCAGGATTTGAGTCAGGTTAAACTTTATCAATTTATGATGATGCATTCTTTTCTGCCTTTGGACATAGACATCAGGAATGTAGTCCGTGCTATAGAAGTGTGATAACAATGATGTCTCAACACTTCAGATAGGAGAGATACCTCGGTGCCAATATGATTCATAGAGTTAAAGTGTAAAGCTGGTACACAACCGTCCTTGCTGGATGGGGGGCACTCATCCAGGCCACCCCTCGGGGATGGATGTGCTACCTTGGCCCTCTGAGTTCTCATGCTAGGGCTTGGTGGGTAATGTTCTGTATGCAGCCTAACAGTTATGTGTTTTCTATTTGCTCAGGTGTTTGTGTTCTCCTATGGTGATTGGTTACTGATGGAGTCGCCTAATGTGCTGTGCAGCTTGTCTGAGTAGTGGGGCATATAGTTTTTAAAGGCATGGCTATGCACCTAATAATATGGCAGTTTGGCAGCTTACAGATGCAATTAAAGCTTATGTTGAGGATAAGATAGGGAATGCGGTGCACAATCAGTACAATCTATTGCGTGAAGTAGATGTGCGGATGTCTGTACGTGGAGGTGAGTCGGGACGAGGGCCAAAACTGCAGAGGTGTGAGGTAAGTATGGACTCACTTCATTGTTTTGTGGCACATGCTGTGGACCTTGTGGGTGTTTTTTAAGATGCATATGTGTACACCAATAAATTGTTACAGGTGACTATGTTCACCAAAAAGCATGGAGTAGTTCGAGCTGAAGAAGAATCCGATTCCATGTATGCGAGCATTGACCGAGTTTCAGATGTAATTTCAAGAAAGCTCCGCAAGATCAAAGAGAAGGATGGCGGTTATGGGCGGCCCAGGCATCAGCCAAGGTTGGGAGAGTTATTAACAACCGAAGAAGTGGAGTTCAAACACAAGGAACCAAACGATTTGCCAGATGAGGTGTGGACTCTGTCTATGGAAGGTATTACGTTATAAACGTGCATGAGCTTTCTTATGTGGAAATTGGTGTCAGGTGGTGCGGACAAAGTATTTTGATATGTCGCCGATGACATCTGATGAAGCATTGGAGCATTTGGTGAATGTTGGCCATGACTTCTATGCGTTTAGGAATGCTAAAAGTGGTACGTCTTGGGTCGTCTGATGTAATCATGGATTTGTGAATCTCCATTTTTTTTACCATAGGTGCTTGAAGCGCAGCATTCTTACTATTTGGGATTTGTTGTGGCGCTCTAGGAGAAATCAACATTCTGTATAAGCGCAAGCATGGCGGGTACGGGCTTATTGTGCCTAGAAACAATGAAGCATGGGAGAGTATTGATAATGGAGCTGCAAAGAAGATCTAGGCTGAAGATAGCATGTCATTGGTTCCTTAAATCCAATGGTATGCAAGGAGAAAAGTTGAGCCATTGGCACATGCAAGTCTCTAAACCGGAGGGTGCATTTAAAGTGGAGTTATATACACTCGAGAACCTCAATGGCTCATTTGGAGTTGGCCAATCTGATGTTCATGTTTGGTCTGGGAACACATTTTGATTAAACAGGTGATGAGGCCCTCCTGCACGGTTATTGTTTTGGTCTCTGGACACATGATATCAAGCTTATGGTATTCTGGAGTCTTTCTCCTATTTTATGTGTACAATGCCATTTCTTCTATATGGAACTCAAAACCACTTCCTTCCAATGTAGAGTGTTCCATACAAGGTTTGCTTGAATGTGCAGACATTTTGCTGCGTGGCCTCACATATTCAAAGAAACTCTTTGTGTGCGTGTGTGTGTGTGCATGGTTGTGGGATTGCGCTTGCTGGTGGGTGGGTGGGTGGGTGCGCGCATGCGTGTGTGTGTGTGTACAATTGAATATGCAGGACTCTCTCATTCATTCCATGGCTATTGTAAGTGAGGATAGTGTTGATTGTAAAAGTCTATTGAATAAAGGATGCCTGAACGCCATGGGAATAAACTCATGCATATGGATGACAGTGCTGGCCTCGCTTTTGAGATTGTTAGTGTGTCAAAGCAGGCTTGATTACCATGGCAATCAACTAATGCAAACATGCAACTGTATTGGCCTTCCAATAGGAACGAAACGAGATGTCACGATGGCTTGACACCACTTTATGGGTAGTGTAACTCATGTCTAAACTTATCTTTGAGACCATGGATGTTAAAAGTCTGACTGGAAAATGGATGGGATACACAGGTTGTCCATGCATGTGCCAAAGGTTACGGACATTAAAAAAGCGCCATACATGCAAATATGGTTGAGGAAATACACACAACTCTTTTTCTCCCCGCCCATTGGGTATTTGTATGGGGGTCTATAGAAGTCGACATGTACTTACGCTTGCTTTGCATTAGTCAATGACTGTTATAACTAAGAGTCGGGTCGTCATCACTTTTCACTTTTGTTTCTTAGCCATTGGCTAGCACAAAAAACTATTGAGAAATGAAAAATGAATTGAATTGCAATAAGGAGTACTAAAAACCATTGAAAATGAAAATTGATCAGCCTCTCAAGACTCCATTTATACCACAACCTTTAAGCCCATAAGAAACCAGCTTTACGGTTTTCTAATCCACCTAAAGGAGAAACTCTTCCCCAAAATCAAATTTGTAGGAGGTGGTAAGACTTAGAATTTAGGACTTTCCAATGGTATGTCACATGTAGGGGTTTTGCAGCTTTGTCCTTGGGTTGTGCATAAATATTCTCAACTGGGACACTCAAGCCTAGTGATCTTTTGTTACACAAGTTTTGGCTCTAAAGAGTGGCATCACAAAGTATCACAAGGCTCTCTTGCATCATACATAGTCAGCCTAAGCTCGGTGCTATTAGAGCATAAATAGACTTACAACCCTTAAATTTGAACCTTTGTTAGCAGGCCCTTCATATGCACTTTGCGTGCATCAAAATAATGCCCTCTTGTAACTTTATAAAATATATGCCAAATAATAGTGCAACAGCCCGAGATATTTGACATCTCAATTGAGAATGTAAGATCAAACTTCAATGTTACAATTTTATCATCATTAGTTCCTACAAGTAACATATTGCAAGAAAGGAAATATGACCAAGTCAAGATATTGGGATGGATCTACTCAAGGCATGGAGTAGGCATGGGTGTAGGTCACCATCCTAAGGCAATAGCCAAGAAGGCAATGGAAGCTTGGGCCATGAAATCTCCAAGAAAGGTGTATCATATGATAAAATGATAAAGTGATACAACGTCCATGAGCCCTATGTCTAATATAGCCAAGGCCCAAAAAGTAGACACATGTGAATGTCCCTAAGCCCCCATGTGCCTAAGCCCATTCACACTCCCCCTTGTCTTCTCCATCTTCACCTCCTCTAGCACAACCACTATCTGCATCATCACCCTACACCTCCTCCAATGATAGCTTTCATCATCGCCAGTCAGGCTGCTGCCACCTATGCCCCCCAGCGTGTAAAGAGAGACGTGCAAAGAGAGAGGGATCTCGAGTTGTTGGTTTCCCACCTCCCATGTGCATGTGCACTAAATCTACTTCATTACAAACCATCCCCTCCTACAATGATTTCATCCTCGAGTTGTTGGTTTCCCACCTCCCATGTGCATGTGCAAAGAGAGAGGGATCTCGAGTTGTTGGTTTCCCACCTCCCATGTGCATGTGCACTAAATCTACTTCATTACAAACCATCCCCTTCTACAATGATTTCATCCTCGAAATCGAAGAGTGATTGTGCACAAAAGACACATACAAAGCCTATATAAAAAAGCCAAAAATCACATTTAAAACTGAAGCTAATAATACATCCTCCAAGTCGAACACGCCAAATCAAAAGCAAAGACAATAAGTTGTATGACCCCCAGGGTCAAATGGAAAGGATAGGAGACTCCCTTCCATGATGAAACTAATCATGTAATCGCCTGGATTGAAGGAAAATTTGGACCATCCAAACTCCAAAAGAATGGTCCTCCACCCATCTGGATCAAAGGGTAAATATGGAAGACTCCCTTCCATGATGAAGCTAATCATGCAATCGCCTGGATTGAAGGAAAATTTAGACCATCTAAACTCCAAAAGAATGGTCATCCACCCACCTGGATCAAAGGGTAAATATGGAAGACCAACGTCGATGAGGCTAGTCCCAAATCCTCCTGTGTCAAAAGGAAGACCAACAACTAGCTCATCCTCATAGTCGTAATGTGAGTCCGCATTGAAGACATCCACACAATGAACTCGAAACTCGTGGTCAAAATGTTGAAATGTCCTTGCACAAAAGATCCATTGTGTAGGCCAAGACTAGGATGTGCCCTAGGTGCATGTGAATGTCACA
>NC_141071.1:21167517-21235017 GCF_041138505.1 Cibotium barometz | reverse complement strand
AGGATTTCTTTTGTTTCATGGCAAATGAGGCATAGACTAACTGGAATGCAGTTCTCGACATGTGTTTAATGGTGGCAAAAATAATGTCTTGATAGATAGAGAAAGGTCATGCCTATTTCATTGGAAGAAGAGTATGGTTACCCATACAATAAAGTATGTGTGCACCACATCTCAAGGTGAGCACGAGAAGTGGTGCATGGCTCTATTAGTAGAGACTCGATTAATACATCAATGGTTGTGCAATGTTCATGTCATGGTGGATAGGAATGTTTCGGCAATGTACTCTCGGTTGAGCTAGTGGGAGGTGTGCATATCACATTGGGGTAGTGTCATAAAGCAACATTAGAGAGAAGGAATGATGGTCCAAATACCCCAAGAACAAACCTAGTAGAGAGTAAGCATGGGAGTTGGCTTGCAAGGGAAATATATAGATGCAAGATTTCTCTTTATGATGTATGCACTACAAATATGGCAAATGCAATTTTACAAAGCACTAAGACCATCTCGTACTCTCAAGGTAAGCACATAGGGAGAGGACCAAGCTTAGAGAAACTAGTGAAATGGATGTCTGCAAGCCCAACCCAAGTGGTCCAAGTAGTTAGTCAGGAAATTGAAGGAACACCCATCTATAAGGTGCCTACCCCCCTAACTGGTGACAAAGAAACTACACATCACAAGAGACCAGCCACCACTGTGGTCATCACATTGATATTGATGATAAGGCAATGCATTGTTCGGAGTATAATGTGCATGTACATGACCGCAAATATGCAGGTAGACCATGAAAGATCAATTTTTAGGAGCATAATATAACCTTTACTCCTCAAAGAATAGTGAAAGCCATAGAGTTCAATGTGATTGAGCACAAGGTGAATGAAGCAATGTGGGCAATGCAAAGGACATGCAAGGTCACATGTATTGAAACTCCTCGTGGTGGTAAGAGGTGTGGGCAACACATAGCTGGATCTACAAGGGGTGTGCATGCACCATCATTCGAAGGGTATCACAAGCACCCTAATGGTCTCATCAAATAGTGGATGCGGTTTTGCCCAAATCACGTGCTTCATTGCTATATTGTGGATGCCAACATAGACCCAAAGCCTAATCTGCCACCCAAGATATGGCTCGTTGTTGTGGGTACTAATTTCACAGATGAGGAGGTGTATTCATTTATGGGAAGGTGGATACCAGGTGGAGATCAAGAATGTAGAAGGTGTCATGCCCACCTCTCCTACTATAGCTGTGGGACTACAAGGTGGTCCTTTGTAAATGGCAAGTAATAAAGAACCATTATATGGGTCCACTATAGGTACAGAGGCAGGTGGCTTAAGCATACAAAATGGACTAGAGTTAGGTACTGCACATCAATATCAGAGGAAGTGGCAAAAAAAATAAAGAGCGCTTTGAAAATGAAAGCTAGTGTGGTAGAAGAAGTGCAAAGGCTAGAGCATAAGCATGAAGTTTTTAAGATCAAATCACCAACGATGATGCGCACATTGAAAAATATGATGTCCATGTGAAAGACGAACCCCGTTGTATGTGTCTCGATTTTACAGATAGAAAATCTAAGAAGAAACATTATCTTACATCATGCAAGCACTTGTACTTCATATATTTGTGTGTTCTTGCATTGAGCCAGAAATGAGAATATGTTCATCTACCAACCTATCCTTTTGGACTTGGATCCCTACAAAGCCTTGCCTCATAGGAGAACCTACCCTAATTTAGACCATTGAATGCACAAAATTTCACATGCCAAATTTTCTCATTTCACATGCTATATAGTATTTTGGGACTTCTGTAACCCATTAGAAGCAATCTCATTGTAGAGGGTTTGACTATGCAATATCTTGTTTTGTGTTACCTTTGTTGTAGGTAATTGACAAAGTGTGTGTGTGTGTGTGTGAGAGAGAGAGAGAGAGAGAAAGAGAGAGAGAGAGAGAGAGAGAGAGAGAGAGAGAGAGTTGAAGGGAGGAAATCTTTTTGGAATCTACTTGCTCGATTCCAAAAAAGCGCTCTCTAAAAATACCTCACCATATAAAATCCCCCTACACGGAATCAATGCGATGAGGATCTCTCACCAAGCATGCTGTTGAGATATCGAGCTCAACTAGTGTTGCGAACATTAATGACCTACCTAGGTGATAGCTTCCGCACTTATACCACTAGCATGGTTGGTGAGACTAGTTGATATGCCGCTAGTGTGGATGACAGACTATGTGACAACCTCTTTGGAGGAGTACTAGAGTTATGGCATAGTTATAGTGCCATCTCATATAGTCGAGTTCACATGAGGTTCACACTATGGACCGACCGTTGTATGCTATTATTACATGAGAGTAATTTCCCTTAGAGTTATGGCATAGTTATAGTGCCATCTCATATAGTCGAGTTCACATGAGGTTCACACTATGGACCAACCGTTGTATGCTATTATTACATGAGAGTAATTTCCCTTATAGTATGTACTCTTATCTTTTTAGCTATGTGGTTGTTATAGTTATAACTTGCCATCTCATATAGTCGAGTTCACATGAGGTTCACACTATGGACCAACCATTGTATGCTATTATTACATGAGAGTAATTTCCCTTATAGTATGTACTCTTATCTTTTTAGCTATGTGGTTGGAGAAGAGAAGAAGATAAAAGAGAATTCGGTCATCCATCTCTCTCGTGTCTTTCTCTCTTTTGTGTGTGTGTGTTTGCTTGCAACAAAAGGAAGCTTACCCTTCTTGTTTAGGTACGACCCCTCCTGGGGTAGCTCCAAGAGCTACATATCTTTGATTGAAGAGATGTCTTTGCAAGCATGGAGGTGCTTATAACATTTTGGTCACATTTTGGTCTCTATTTGGTCATTACATTGTTTTTTTGGTAGTTTCGAGAAGTTTTGGTCTGTAAACTTTTGTTCAGGTCTCATACCATGAACATCTGTAGTGGGTGTCATGTTCATAATGTACACAGTAATACTTTTTCCCAAAAATAATGTGGTATATTCTTTTTAGACATCAAGGCATGTGCCACTTCTATAATGTGCCTATTCTTTCTTTCTATAAGACCATTCTATGTGGAGTGTACCTGTAAGTAAACTATCTATTGATTCCCTGCTTTCTCAAGAAATCACTAAACTCATTGGAGAAATACTCTCCCCCACCATCTGATCTCATGCATTTTATTTATATGCGTTTTTCCTTCTCGACCAAGACTTAAAATCTCTAAAAGTGAGCAAATAATCACCTTTCTCCTTCATGAAATAAACCCACACTTTCCTAGTGTGATCATCAATAAATGCAACATAATACCTACAGCCGGTAATTGTTGTAGTCTTGGTTGGTCCCTATATGTCTGAATGTATAACATCTCTAATGGTCGATGTATATTCACATGACCAATGCAATTGTGCCATATGTCAATATTTACAATGATAGCTATTCTATACGCAAACATGGCTGCCTTTTCCTCATGCATGCTCACATCCAAAGTAAACATCTTGCCAATTATGCTACCCTTGCGACATTGATTTTTGAAGTCTTCCACAAAACATCCTTGAGGATTAAACCTCCCTTATAGACCCTTCTTAACCATTTATCCAAGAGAAACTAGGTTCTTTGTAATATTTGGAACATGCAATACATCTGCAAAGTACTTCATTTTACCATCCTATATAGACAATAGTCCTTTACCAACATGTGTAATGGGATGCATAGTATCATCACCTATCTCTACATAGCTTGGTTTTTCCATTTTTTGCATGTCTCTAAACCACTCACCATGACTGGACATGTGGTTAGAGGTGCCAAGATCCACATACCATATATCTTTAGATCCTGACACATCTTCTGTTATTAGGAACTCAGCATGTGTTGCATGACAAAACTACTCACTTCTATCATCACCACCCTGTTTACTAGGTCATGCATAGTTGCCTTGCTACTTTTCACTTTTAATATCATTTTACTTTTATAGTAATCCTTTGCCATGTGCCAAGCTTGGTCTGCCATAAGCACTCTATGTTATTTTCTCTCTGATTGCTTTGCCAATCACCTTGGCCCCTTTGGCTCCCCTGGCCTCTAGACTAGCTTCTTCCACCTGTGTATGATTGTTGTTGCTGTTGCTATTGATGTGAATCATTGGACTATTGTTGTCTGCAATTTTGGTTTCCATGTCGGCCACCACCTTGGCCTAGACTATGACCTCTACCTCTGCCCTCTACCTAGAGTAGAAGGCCTATTCTGATGTGTTCTTGAAGAAGAGTTCTCACCAAGAGAATTTTCTTCTATGATCATCATAGACACTAACTGCCAAAAGTTGGGAACATTCTCCATGGACTTTTCAATGAGGCTGGTATAGAGATACAACTACATGGGTACACAAATGCTGATTGGGCTGGTAGTGTTGCAAACAAGAGATCTACCAGTGGCTTTATGTCTTCATTTGGGAGTGCTTGTCTGGGTTGGAGCAGTAAGAAACACCCCTAACAATTGCTTTGTCAAGTACAGAGGCAGAGTACAAGGGTGCTGCTATGGCAAGTTCTAAGCATTAGGCCAATTTTGGACTCAACTTTGGGCCTTTTTCCTCTAGAGAGAGAAAGGCTTTTGACCAATAAGAAGAGAGCCACCGTAACAGAACTTTTGATAATTAGATGTTTTTTATATATTCTTTATATGAATATATTGTTATTAAAGAAATACGAAATGCATTTGACCACACTTTATAATGTCATTTCTTTAATATATATGAAAATTAGAGTGTTGTCAGCTCATTTAATAAATCTCAGCTCATTTAATGAACGGTTTTCAATCTAAAAATTTTCCTCGTTCAGCTCATTTAATAAAAGTGCTTTTTTCCTCTAAAAATTTGAAATGCTCTCTTCGAAGTTCCTAGCTCATTTAATGAATGGATTTTCCTCTAAAAATTTCACACATTTTGGAGGTTATCTCTTCTTCCATCTTCTTCCATCTTCTTCCATCTACTTTTATTTTCTATTTCCTTCCATGGAAACCACACGTCCTAGGCATCCCTGCTCCTCTACTAGAGCTATTATAGTATACAATAGTTTTGATATGGATAATCAAAGGTGGATTCCTACCACAATCTCTATTGGTAGTTGGATTATGTTGCAAACGAGGAAGCAAAAAAAACAAAGAATGAGTTCATCGACACTTACAAAGGCAGAGTTTAATATTTCAAACTCTCTGACACAGGTAGGAGCATTAAGGAAGTCTTTATACAACATGCCTACATGCATTTAGAACTGCGTCTGTAACGTTTGCCTAATGGAATCCCACTCCATAGACCAAACAGTAAGTAAATGTTTTTACATTATGTTTATGTAATGTGTTTCATTTCTATACTTATGCTTCTCTTGTATTTGTCTGTATAGATATATATCCTTCAAACTTGGTTGGCTGCCTGGCAGCCTATAGATAGTATTATGGGAATCTTCAATGTTTTTCATGCATCTATTGGTGAGCAGCTATACAAAGAAACATCAAGCAGGTCTTTGGCACAGAGAGGAGTTCTCTTTTATAATGAATTTTACACGGCACCTCACAGTGTTACAGGTTATGGATCTTTGAAAGCATTACCACTGCCTTCATTCGACAGTCTCCAGAATGGCCAATACGAACAGCAGAAACAAGTGAGTGCTTTAGATTAGAGATATACCAAGACGTGCAGAGGTGTATAAGACCAAATGTAGCAAATTAAGACAATATTAGATAAAGTGGGAAAAATCCCATTCCCATGAAAAAAGTGGGGGTATGGTAAACTCATCCAAAAGTTTGTCAAAACATATTCATGTGACATATCATTGGAAAGAGCTTGAAAAGTAGAATCTAGACCTACTTTGTCCGACAAATTCGGAGTTTGCATGTTCAAGTTATGGCCAAAACAAATTTGTAAATACATTCCCATTTTGAGGGATTTTTCCCATTTTATCTAATATTGACTTAATTGTCAGGTGAAAAGCGTTGTCTTTATGCCATTGCATGTTTTTGTCGACTTCTTTTACGACGAGGAGGTCAAAAAAACATCGTCAATGTTTATCTATAAATCAGAGAAATGTTTGGATTTCTTAGGTAAAAATTGGGATGTGAAATAATTAAATGGGGTTACCTGCAAAATCCATAGGAAATCTATTGTCTGTAAATATATGATTGGCTCCCAGAATTTTATTTTGGCCTTTCATTATATGAGATGGCATTATGTCAATGATGGAAAACTTGTAGCAATTGATCAGGACTTGGAGGACGACATTGAAAATCGATGAAGATTTTGTCGATCCAGATTTGGATAAGTATCTCTTATTGGATTCAAATGTCAAGGACATTGAGTTCCATTCTACTGCCGACATTATCTATGATGTAAGAAGCTATGAATCCAACCCTCCCACTGAAGGGGAATTTCAGGCTATTCAGCAAAGACTTAATATTTCACACATGGGAAGGGAAGGGGCATCCTCACTCATCGACGGTCCAGGACACCAACTCAACAATCAATATATGGACAGGTGATTTACTTGTTAATGACGAAAATCAAAAGGTGTGGTTACTTGTTTAATGACTTTTATCGTGCTGAGTAGCTTATTCTATTTGTTGTGTTAGCTCATCGACAATATTGTTTTGCAGCTGGTTGTGTTTAAGGATGAGTTTCTCGGGCACGGACCAGGCAAATGCATGGAAGGACTCAGAATGGACTCACCACTGGTGGGAGAGTACATAAACCGATTGAAGTTTCCACAATTCATTATATTCCACAAAAAATTCTCGAAAGACAATGCAGAATTTCCTTTGTTTGCAATCAAGACATTATCTAGATACCTTGGGGCATATCCTATCACGTGGAATGCAGACAAAGTCATGCTTTTGGAGAAGCAGTTAGCGTTGCGAATCTTTGGGCAGGGCCCTAGAGTCTATGCACTGAGGAGTAAATATTACTTAGCCTATACTACTTATGGATTGACATGTGGGATTAAGGATCCCAATATGCTAAGTAATCATGGCAAAAGGGAGCTTCTCAGATTCACAAAAAACCGAGGGTTCCTCCAATTTTACAGTTATAGGATGTTGCATAGCCATCTTCAAAAAGGGCAAGGCTTCATGCACCCGAAGATGTTAGTGAGCAAGTTGAGTAGTAGTATATTCCTATCTCTTGTAATAATATTCTCTCTCGTGTAAGGTCATGACAGTTTTGCATATGATCATTTCTGAATTTGAAATATTAATCATGGATCTATGGGTATCCAAATCTTTCCATTTCTTTGTTTTGTTCCTCGCCATTCTGCATGCTTAATACTTGCATTAGATCTCCTCCATATATCTTGTTTTCTTTCTTTATTCACAAGTTTTACTGCTTGATTAATTTCGGATGCTTTGAACTGCTGCTTCTTTTTGGCTTTGTGTACAAGCTTCCTATATGTCCACTGATGTAATTCCTCTAAACTGTTAGCTTTTTCTGCTCCTCCACCATGTCTTGTATGATTGAAATACCCGGAGCGTGCTTGATAATGTGTTTTCTCCATTCCCTGGGTTGACCATATTGATAAACTACCATACTTCTTTGCAAACCAAGGGGTATGATGGTATATAATATGCTTGAAGAGAATAAAATAATACATTAATTAGTATATTTTTTAATATACAATATAAAAACTAGTTCAATGCATAATCAATCTAATATCATATAGTGGGGTGATATGTTGATCCATCCATGCATCAATCATTGATCTCTTGAACTCATCTAGCACTGTTTGAAATATCTCATGGTCCTCCTTCGTCCACACTTTCTTGTCACATAACTTAAACATAGTGTCACAGATTTTCACACCTTGGCTTTCCGTGTTCTTGCTTGACCATTGTCTGCATGGTCTACTACTGCATTGTGAATGCACTTCCATCTGTTGTATTTTACGATCCGCACTGATCGTCTTCTTCTACGATCTTCTGGTGTTGGTTCAAATAGAAACCTTCTTGCTTTAACACCCCCAATGGAAGGTTTCTTAGGTACATTCTTCCCATCTTGAGACCTTTTTTCATCTTGTTCAATTTTTGCATGTCCACCATGCAAACCAATGTCTGATAGAACTTTCTCTAGTGCTTTGATGGATGTAACCTTTGCTGTATGGGCTGTAGAGTCCATGCAAAACATATGTATAAAAACAAGATTTTGCAAAAGAGTGATGGTAACCCTTTCTAACTTTCTCTCCTTCACAATTTGACACTCATCAAGCTTTAGCACAAATTTGAGAACACCATCACATTTTTCAGGAGTAACTTCAAACAATTGAACAACATATGATTGTAAGGCCTCCAAGTCGTAGAAAATATTATTGTATCTATTATAGACCACATCTCCTGTTGGTGCAGCATAGGTGTCTTCAATATGAAATGGGGTTCCGAGTGCTTGCAGTACCTCTTCGGTTACATCTTTTCCTACAAAGTCTTATAAATGGCTGAGTACCCTCTGTGTGTGATATACTAGCCTCCTCAAGTATTGCCTGGATGTCCTGTGGATTGAGTTGATTCACCTTGAAAAAGTCATCTATTTGCTTTTCTGAGACCTTATTATATTTGCTTTTCTGAGACCTTCTTATATTTCTTCTCATTCATCAGTGCTTCTGCATAATACTGGCGATCTAAAAGAAGACTTAAATGTACGCTTGAAGGTTCTGTTCGTTGATTCTTTATCAAGGTGCAATAATGATCTGATATCAAATTGAAATGCAAAAATTGATATACATGAACATATGAAATAATGATTGCTATTCATAAAATATCACAATAGAAACAATAAACCAAAGCTTACTTGACTGCATGTATTCTCTTCTTGATGCCACCACCTCCTAGCTTCATTTGCTTAATATCCCTTAGTTTTTTTTTGTCGTCTACAGAGACCTAATGAGGTCTGCTTATGTCTTAATTCAGACATTTATTTTTCAAGCCCTAAAATGGTTTCCTTAGTACTTATAACTTCTGCACACAATGCTCCATGGTTTTCTTCAAATGAATATTCTCCTTCTCAAACAAATCTCTTTCTAAAGAATATTACTTGTTGCTTCCAAATGATGTGTATATCCTAGGAGCCCATTATAGCCATCTCCAACAAAGTTAAGCAGAGATGTCATATTCCTAAATGGGGGTGTGGAGTTTGTATAAGGGTCTTTTGGATATAACCTCCCATCAATCCATAAATCTATGTTTTTCTTCCCTTGCATCCTCAACATTTCTTTAAGCAGTACACAAAGTATTAGGTTTATTTCTCTTACTTAGAGGTTCATATTCATGTTCAAGCTCGATGTGCAGGTTATAGATGTCTCTTTTCTCTATATTCCTCTCCTTGCTCTTGATCCCTCTACCATCCTCTTGATGCAAAGAGTCAAACTAATTTATGAGAAAAACCTTGATTTTGAAGGTACGAGTACCTACAAACTTTGATATGTAAAACCTTCGAAAATTGAGGTGAAGTTTCTTGCAAGGGAGGGAATTCGAAAACCTTCAAAATTTGAGGTGAAGTTTCTTGCAGGGGGAGGGAACTCGAACTATTTTTGGATGATCCTTGGTTTAAATTTCAAGAAATATTCTATTTCGGCTTGTACGTAGAGATTTTGAGATATAAGCCATTAAACTTGGAGAATTGACCAATTCATTGTGTTCACGTAGTACATATAGTACATGAACAGATTGAAGACTTCGAGAACTAGAAATATTCTATCATTTTTGTGTACATTTAAGAATAGAAATATATCTTTTATATCTCATGAAAATGCCAAGAGAAAATACGCCAAAATTGATTTCACCTTATTTTTTAGGCTTTTTGGATTCTCTCTCTCTAAGCTTAGTTGGCACTTCTTAGAGGGCCCAAAGTTGAGTCCAAAATTCCCCTAATGGTATCTTGGTTTCAGAAGCTATTTGGTGATATGAGTGATCCCATGAATAGGGAAGTTGTCATTTATTGTGACAACATGAGTTGGCCAGTAATCTAATAAACCATGCTAGAACAAAGCACATTATGGTGCATTATAACTTTGTGAGAGAGAAGGTTCTAGCAAGTGATATAGATATGGTATATGCCACACAGATGATCAGGTGTGGCTGACATCTGTACAAAAGCATTGGACACAGAGAAGCTCCATAGGTTTAGGATCTTACTTGGAATGCAGTGTGTGGAGCTGAACTCGAGGGGGAGTGTTGAGATATCAAACTCAACTGGTACTATGGACATTGAGATGAACCAACTGGGTGATAGCTTCCACACTTATACCACTAGCGTGGTTGGTGATATTATGGTTGATATATTACCAATGGATGACAGGCTCTATGATGACAACAACTTTGAAGTACTAGAGTTATGGCATAGCTATAGTGCCAGCTCATATAGTCGAGTTCACACTATGGACCGACCATTGTATATTATCATAGGAGAGTACTTTCCCTTATAGTATGTACTCTTATCTTTTTAGCTATATTGTTATAGAGAAGAGAAGAAGATAGAAGAAAATGCAGCCATCCATCTCTCTCTTGTGTCTTTCTCTCTCTTATGCGTGTGTGTTTGCTTGCAAGGAACTCAAGCTCTCCCTCTCCCCCTCATTCTCTTTACATGCTACGTTGGACCTACACTCCTAGTCATATGCTACATTGGTTTATCTCAGCTTGTCTTGTGGGCTACAATGTTGACTTTCACTTGACACTTTACACATGGGAGTATGGGGTTACAACCAGGGGTGAGAAGACATGCCTCTTATGCTCAAGAATAAGTGCTCTAGGTTGTTTCCATCTTTATAAGCTTCACCTTTGTCTTCATCCTTTGGGGTTATAACAAGGGGTTAGAAGCCATGCCTCTCTAATGCTTAGAAGAGCTGCTTCAATTTTCTTCCATCTTTATAAGCCTCACCTTTGTCTTAAAGTCATTGTGGATCATGATATTTACTACTTTGGCAAGTTTCTTGTGCCAAAAGCCCTTTGCCATGTGGCCTACCTTTCTACATAGTAGTGGCACGTCATCTTTATCCTTGGTCCTTCTCTAGTTCTCATTTTTGGTCCTGTTGAGAATGCTTTCTCCTCACTTGATGTAGGTTGGGTTTCCTTCCCTTGAATCTACTTCTCTTCTTCTACAAAACGAGCATTGCTTCCACTTCTCTAATGGTTGCATATGGTTGCATATGGGAGGTTCTTCAAGGTAGTCATCACTAAGAGTTTATTGAATGCATTAAAGCAATTCAAGATGATGAAGTATGTGAAGCAGATTGAGAGTTTCCATTTAATCCTAGCAGGAAGAAGTGCCAAAATGTTGATGATGCATTTCCTACTCATGGGGGGTGACTCGGAGGAATTTTATAAGGATCCAACACAGTGTGTTTTTTCACATGATGCATTGCAAGAATGCATACACATTGAGGTTGAAGACCTATATCAATAGACCTGTGCCATACGTGATTTTGTTGGTAGGAAGAGTACTCACTATTTTGTCAATGCAAATTCAAATATAAAATTCAAAAATTTACCCTTGATCATTAAGATGGAACATTTTGCATGTGTGTAGTCTATTTTTGAGAAACTATCAAGAATTTCTTCCCCATTCCAAGAGTATATGATTTGTTGGATGAGTTGAAAGGTGCACGCCTCTTCACAATGATTAACCTGCATTTGGGCTATCATCAAATTAGAATGAAGGAGGGAGATGAGTACAAAATGGTATTTTGGACCAAGAGGGGTCTATTCTACTATATGGTTATGCCATTTGGCCTTTGTAATGCACCTATTGCACCCACTACCTTCCAAGCTGCTTTGATGAATAAGATGCTTCATCCCTACCTTTTCAAATCGGTTTTGGTCTTCTTTGACAACATATTAGTCTATATAAAGAGCAAAGAAGAGTATTTGAGGCATGCACAGGTGGTATTGGACATGTTGAGATCATACAAGTTGTATAAAAAGAAAAGTAAGTGCACATTTATAGCAAAAAGAAAGTGGAATACCTTGGGCATCTTGTTGGCAAAGATGGTATTATGGTTGATCTTAAAAAGGTGGTGTGTGTGAGAAATTGGCCTATGCCAACTAATACCACACGATTGAGAGGATTCCTTGGTCTTTCTTCTTTCTATTGAAGGTTTATAGAAAGGTATGCTCAAATTGCCACACCCTTGATGGATGCATTGAAAAAGGATGCATTCCTTTTTCAATGAAGAGTATTTGAGGCATGCAAAGAAGAGTATTTGAGGCATGCACAGGTGGTATTGGACATGTTGAGATCATACAAGTCGTATAAAAAGAAAAGTAAGTGCACATTTATAGCAAAAAGAAAGTGGAATACCTTGGGCATCTTGTTGGCAAAGATGGTATTATGGTTGATCTTAAAAAGGTGGTGTGTGTGAGAAATTGGCCTATGCCAACTAATACCACATGATTGAGAGGATTCCTTGGTCTTTCTTCTTTCTATTGAAGGTTTATAGAAAGGTATGCTCAAATTGCCACACCCTTGATGGATGCATTGAAAAAAGGATGCATTCCTTTGGGATGCTACATGTGAGAAAAGTTTTGAAGGGCTTAAAAAGATGCTTACTACAGCTCTTATTCTCGTATGCCTAGATTTCTCAAAGCGTTCCACCATGAGAGGGAAAATGTATAGGGCATGTTTTGTATCAAGAGCATGGGGTAATTTCTTTTGGGAGTCACAAATTAAGTGAAAAAGAGATGGAAATGCATGTGTATGAGCAAGAAATGATTGCTATTTTGCATGCAGTGAAAAAGTGACATCATTACCTCTATGGGAGCAAGTTCTATGTGAGAAGTGACCATAGAGTGTTGCAACATTTCCTATCTCAACCCACACTCTCACCTAAGAAAGAGATATGGATGGCTACTCTTCAAAAGTATGGTTTCGAGATCACTAGGGAAAAAACAAAAATGTGGTTCCAATTCATTATCTGGAATATGGCCTTGTACATTGGTAACCATAATGAAAGTTCACCAAGATTGGATTCTTAATATTCAAGAGTAATATCTTGTGGATAAAGAATCAGCCTAGATGATTTAGAAATTAACAAGGTGATTGCAAAGAGTTACCCCACTTTTCTATGAAGAATGGACTCTTATACTACAAAGTATACCTTGTTCCCACCTTGGCTTACAATCAAAAGGTTTTGGATGAGATCATTCTTTGCCTATGGCAAGCCATTTGGTTCTATTTAAAACATATGATGCTATGAGAAGGAGTTTTATTAGAAATGATTATGGAAGGATGGTCATACATATGTGTCAAAAGGTTGCCATGTCAAATGAACAAAGATCCTACCAATGTGGAAGGTGGTTTTCTTCAATCTTTACCTATTCCAAAGGGAAATGGAGACATATAGCCATGGATTTTATTATTGGGCTTCTGGTTACTAAGAGAGGATGGACTAACATTTATGTGGTGGTTGATCGATTGACAAAATCTACCCACTTCATGCTTTGCAAGGTCACATATGTGGCACATCAATTCATGTGGACTGTGTTTTGTTTTCACAGGGTATAGTGAGTGACTATGATATTAAGTTTATAAGTGGGTTTTGGCACATACTATTTGAGGGTATGGGGATAAATTTGACACATATAGTACAACATATCACCCATAAATCAATGGCCAAACTGAGAGAGAGTGAACAAGTGGCTAGAGAACTATTGATGAACTATTGCTTTGACAACATACTTAGGACAATTGGCTACATTTGGTAGAGTTCTCTTATAATAGCACCCATCATTCTAGCATTGGGATGTTTCCCTTTGAAGCCATGTATGGTTACAAGGTGAATATGTCAATGGTGGTTTGTAAGCAAGATGGGATGAACCCAAATGCAAGGAAAGAATGTAAGATTTGCTTGAACAATGCAAAGATCACATTAAGGTGTCGCAAGTGAGGATGAAGCACTATGATGATGGTCATAGAAGACCTTTGGAGTCCAAAGAAGGAGATTTAGTTTGCTTGAGGATTCTAAAAATTGAATATGGATCTCTCAAGGATGCTACAAACAGAAAGCTTGTTGATCGATATTATGGGCCATTAAAAGTGTTGAGAAGGATTGGTAGAGTAGTGTATCAATTTTTACTACTTCCATCTACTAGCAAGATACATGATATATATTTCATGTGTCTCACTTAAAGGCTTATGTAGGCCTAGACGTGCAAGTGAGGGATGATCTTCCTTCTATGGATAAGGAAGGCATGCTTAAGTATGTGCCGACGGAGAGCATCATGGGAAAAAGGGAAAGAGTGCTTTTCCATAGTGCAATATTTGGTCAAATGGAAGGGTTTACCTCTTGAAAAAGCTTCATGGCAATGCATTTCCATGTTGGAAGGGTTTGAGGGTATTGTGTATGTTATAAGTGGATCTAGATGGATACCTTTGTTTGTAAGGTGTTACTTGGATGACCAAATTATGTATTGCCCGGTGATGTTATGGGGACATGTACATATTAGGTTAGTGGATAGGCCTATGTAACATGTATAAGAATTAATAATGGTGTGAAAATGGGTCCAAGCTATAAAAGGTAATACAGGCTAAGGTTGTAGTATTATTCTTGGATTCTTGCATTCTTTGCCAAGCTCTAATCGCATAACAAAAGATGCTACCTTTGTTCTGCAATGTGTCAAAAATGGCTAGCTGAAAAAATGGAAAGTTATAACATATATGTGAATCCCTTTATCTTGAAACTCTAGTGGGGTAAACCTTGTCTTTATTGGCATGTAAGTGGGGTTTACCCTAGGAATGGTATCTCTTACACATAGATCCTTACAAAGTCTTCTATACAAAGGAATAATGTGCATCATGCTAGTTATATGCCACATTCCTTAATTGGTGGGAGGTTTACACCTTCATATTCTATGCTGACATAACCAACTCTTCTATGGACCAGATGTGGTTTCTTCTCTCTTGTAGCTGAGCACAATAATATAAGTGACCAAGCATATTTCCAATCAATCGTGTAACTATGGGTTGGCTCACCTAGGATACTGGGCCACATTTTCCCATAATAATGCACTTTCTCCTACCATGGCCATCTACATCTCCATCCATTTTGGTCATTGAGTTCTAATGGGATATGGCATCCAAGGCTACTTCTATGGATTATATATGCCCTCAGGGTAGACTCTTATTACCGGGTTGAATAAAGTAATTTCCATCACTGCTTTACACATTAGTTTTGGCTTCAATGAAGGATTACTTGTCCTGATGAGCTCTTTGTGTCAAGCCCTGCATGATTATCTATGCCACCTCAATTAAAAATTTTGTTATCAATGCAATTTTAAAAGTTGACATATCCTCTAACTAAATTGAATTATTTAGATATGTATTCTTGATCGATTACTTTAATGGAGACATTGATTTACTACTATATAAGTAAAGTAAATCACCCTATAAGCTCACATTATTGTGTATATTAGGTGTCAAATACTCAACAACTAAAAAGAGATTCTAAAAAGTAAATTTTATTGAATTAATTATTAAAGCAATAATTTTTTATCATAAAAAAATCTCTCTCTCATCTCTTAAATATTATGTAAGATTTAAAAAAAATTATAATGAATCAAGATCATTTTTTTCTTACATGTAGGAACTTACTTTGTAAATTCGTAACATGTTTGGATTATAGTACGGAATATACCTCTACTTATGGTGATTTATCAATTATATTTAAATATATTTGTATCTTTTTAATAATTTTCTAAAGTTTTTTACATTCATAAAAACATGCTTTAAAAGAAAAATGCTAAAATATTGTTCCCATTCACAAGATATATGAATTTTTTAACAAACCTCTTAAAAAACATATTTATGTATCGCTAAGCTACCAAACTAGTGTTAATGATTAGAGAGACCAACAGCAGCCCAAAAACCCCACAAACACTAAGAATGTGTGCTTTGGGATAGTGCCTCCTGTTAGGTTCTTTATTATTAAGGGTACAAGGATATAGAGTAGGTACGAAGCGTTGTCGAGGGATATCGTTTGCGAACAGACGTGAGGTATGGTCGAGAGAGCCTAGCATCACTAATGCCTGGCACGTTTCTTGTCACATCGCTCTCTCTCCCTCTCTCACACACGCACACACGGAGTACTCTGAACCGCGGCATTGTAATTCAATTATTGTTATCGGTCGATATTAGGACATTCATTAGAGCTCGGACGTTGAATTGCAGTCACTTACATGGAGGGTATGAGCACAACCCGTTGCCCTCATGAGTTGTCAGCTAGTAGTCCATTGGCGTCATGTAGCTGCTGTTGTTGTGAAGGTGGTGGAGATGGCAATTGCTCGTCTCCGCCTGCATCTTCTTCGTCATTCTTTCCGTGTGGGTGTGGCTGTGGCTGTTGCTGCTGCTGCAGCAGCGGCAGGACGTGCGGTTGCGGTTCCCATGCTGGAGGTAATGCTGAGCCGCAGGTACAGCAGGTGAATGCGATATTCTCAGCGGCAGAGGCTGCACTGCAAGCGCTCTGGCGCTCTTCAGTAGCGAGCATGAGGATGAGCGTGGAGAACGCCGGGTCGGAGGCGGCGTACAACCAGGTCAAGACGGCGGCCAGGTCGCAGGCGGCCGCCAGTATTGCGTGGATTCTCGCGGCCGCTTCCGTCGTCTTGAAAGAAGACCTCAACGACGATGTCGAAGACAATGACAACAACAGACGCCCTGCCGAGGACCGAAGAAACTGCAGAATCCTAAGACGGGACCTAATTAGTAGGGGCAATGGCAATTATAATAATAACAGGAATTACAACGATAATGGAGGTGCTATTATCAACAGACGCCGCTCTGGACCTAGATGGGAGTGGCGACCTGTTATCACTAGCTCATCAGCCTCTCCATCTTCGTCTCTTCACCAAGACGCCATTAGTTCATATAGTCATGATATTAACTGTGCAGCTTCAAGCTCTATATCCATCACCCCACTAGACTCCAATATCTCTTCCCTTCTCCCTTCCCTCATCTCCTGTAGAATAGCAGACAGCCCATACACACCTGAAACCGAGCTTGACATAATTAAGGCAAATGAGACTACAGCCTCATTAAGTCAGGAGCAATCTCCAAATCAACCTAAAATCGTCAAAGTTAACAATCATCAAGAGTCTCACACCAAGGCTTGGATGACTTCCCCGGAGGAGATAATTAGTGTTGATCATCGAGAAATAACAACTCAAACGTTAGTGCAACCCTTTAATATTGATGATAAGGAGGAGGAGGAGGAGGCGGCGGCGGCGGCGGCGGCAATCTTATGTATCGACCCTCCACCACGTCCTTCAAAGCAAGCTAATAAGATTGATGAATTACCTCGACGTGCTTTTAAAGCCAACAGCTCGACATGCACAAGTGTTGACAGTAAACTAGCACAAATCGATGAGTTAAACTCAACCCAAGCAGGTAAGAACCACAAGAAACACTTGAAAAAGAAGCAACGAAAAGCATCGGCCAATCAGGTGTAAACTACGTACTGCTATCTGTAGATTAGAAGTGGTTTAGGCACGTGATTACCTACCTTAGTATCACTCGGATTTGAAGGTTATGAACACACCATTCACTTTACATCAAAACGCATAGTTGTAAGTTGTAACTTCAACGGTCATCGGTTGCATGTAATATCCATCCCCAAATCCTATCAAGGTAGACTGAGAGGCTAGAATTCTTTTTGGTTTGCTCGAATACTAAAGTAACTAATGGTAGCTGCGTATGTTTGGCCTACCTTGTTTTATGTTGGAAATTAGATGGTGATCTATGGTCATGAATCCTATGAGATATTTAATAGTTGATGGCATTGTCATGATTACTACTGAAGTCCAAATGGCCACCTATAATTTTGATTTAAGGAAAAAAAGATGGGTTTTTAGTTTGTTTCCCAATTCTTCAACTTATTTACAAAAACTTCAAAATTTATCGTTGAAGGTTTATTTTAGAAAATTGAGAGGTTCTAGTTAGAAAAACTTCAAAATTTATGGTTGAAGGTTTATTTTAGAAAATTGGGAGATTCTAGTTAGAAAAACTTCAAAATTTATGGTTGAAGGTTTATTTTAGAAAATTGAGAGGTTCTAGTTAGAAAAACTTTTAAATTTTATAACTTTTCTAATATTACCTTCCAAGGTTTGTCATCAATTGGGTAGAAACCTTTCTCTTGCACTACCTATTAAATTTAATGAGTTTGTCATCAATTGGGTAGAAACCTTTTTCTTACACTACCTGTTAAATTTAAATGGAGAACCTTGTTTCTTGCATTCCACTTTTGCCTTTTACTGTGGAAGAAAAATCACCCAAAACTTACTAGATGTATGTAACTAATCCACTTAAGGGAAGTGGACTCAAAATCACTCATAAATCAATAGAATATAATTGACCTAATGGGTCCACAGTACTTTCACTAAAGCAAGTAATTTACATAAACTAATGTAATTTTTTGTCAATGATAAAAAGTATTTATAAATTGACAAGTCCCAAAAACCAAGGCTTGCAAGGGTGCATGATCACACATGTGAGCTTGATGTCCCACACAGTTGTAGGACCATATGATGGAACACAAAATCAAGGTTAAATGTCAAAGTTAAAATTTTTCCCCTCTCTAACCTCAAGAATAAATTTGTATAATTTTTAATATCTAGCCCTTTTGTTCTAGCTTTGTAGGACTAAGTGTTTGTATGTTTTATTTTTGGAAAATTAAATATATAAGTGGTGGAAATTTTAAATGTAACAGTGTCCTCTTCCAACATAAGGGATGCATCCATCAACAAGAGCTAGCATAATCACAAAATAATCACCAAACAAATCTCAGTGAGCTGAGATCTACATATAGAAACATATATAGACAAATTTTCCATAGTTAGAAATACCAACAAAGAACATCTATAGCTCCAAGAGAACCAAAGCTTCAAAGCTCAACAAACAACAATCATACATCAATGAGCATGCCATCTCTCCCCAAAGGACACATTCTTGGTGAATCTGACTGAGTCCCCCACTATACTTCTCCCTTTGGGTTATTATGTACTCTATTCCACAGTCTCGTGCTCCAAGTGAGCCTTCTAGCCTTTGAATGATTGTCTTTTAGTCAAGGGATATTTTCGTGTTCTTTGATGTCACTTCCTTACATATTTTTCCTAAATACTTTTAAGCTATAGAACCTAGCCCCTTCTCTTGAATTTCCTTGTCTCTACCCTCGTCTGGTGTAATGTATGTAGTTTAAAAAAATAGAAAAGAAAATCCTTAAACTTGCATCTAGTTAAAGTGTATATTTAAACATAATAGAAATACATGAGCTAGGTGGACAATAGATCACTAGAAAATTTCATTGTATGGGATATGAAAGTATGAAAAACTAGGTACAACATAAGCACTTACCTTGCCCCAACACGTGACCTATCAAAGATCCACAAATTGCAACTTTGAATGGTGACATTGTGCTAGCTCCACTTGTTGTCTCTCCATTGTCACATTGCATAGCTCCTTGCTAATGGATGAGCTAAAGATATCCTACTCAAATAGATACATACATAGGCACTTACCTTGCCCCAACATGTAACTTACCATTGTCACATTGTAGAGACCTCCTTGTTGCTAATGGGTGGATGAGCTAAAGAGATCTCTACTCATATAGGCATATACATAAGCACTTACCTTGCCCCAACCTGTATTGTGGGGACTTGTCAAAGAGCTATAAAACAAAACTTTGAATTGTGATAGTGTGCTAGCTCCACCTCATCCATTGTCACGTTCAAGATCTCTTTGCTGATGGATGAGATAAAGAGATCTCTCCTCACATAGATAAAAGCAAGAAGAGTTCATCTCACTTAGTGTTAACCTTACTACTCAAGGAGAGAGAATCATTTTCCCACCCTTCTCACAAAATTTGGAAAAATGGGAGTTCAAACCTCACTAATACATTGAAATCCATGCACCATACACCATGCACACTACCTCTAAGCTACACACAAGCTTGTCGTTAACTTTTACATATTTAAGTATATTCATGAGTTTTATTTTTGTTGTAAAATGACGCCTTTAATCATCAAGAGTTTTATTTTTGTTGTAAAATGACGCCTTTAATCATCAAGAGTTTTTTAAATTAGTGCGGTTGAAATCCCAATAATTTATTTTTAAAAGATAAATAAAATCATCATACCACATGTAATTTATCAGTCATTCTTGGAGAAAAAATTGTGAGATGTATAGTATGCAAATATGAATCAATTTCCTTGAAGATACTACAAGTGGAAAGACCATGTTATGCAAACCCTTCTCAAAATTGAGGCCTAGGAAGCAAGCATAAAGTAAGATATGTAACCAAAAGGTATTATGCTACACAATTTTCCATAATGCAAGATTAAACTGCATAGCATGAGCAAGCTTGTGAAGCTAGAGAAAAGGATAAGTGTAAAGGGTTGTTAGGGGATTTACCTGAGTCATAGTTGCATGTTGTGTAACCTCCATGTTAGTGAAAATCTAGAGATGCAATTGCATCCTCCAATGTTGTCACACAACCAAATCCAAATTTTAATAAGTCAATGCCACAAGGGAATAGAGCTATGGAAAGCTATAAGCACTCCACCTTACTATCATGCTTACCTCTCCCTTTAGCAAAAGTGATGAAGACGAAGATGATGAAGAGAGGAGAAGAAAAAAAACTTTAAAAGATGAAAGCCACAACCCAAATCTTATGCACATTAGAATGTAACACAAGAGCTCAGAGAAAGTTCAAGACTCAATTGTATTAATGGGATTGTGTCATTTCTCATTGCTCATACAAAGCCTAATAGTCCATATCTAGTCATCATCACTGAGAGGAGATTTCTAGAGTACCTTCACTAATACAGATAAGCCATGTAGCAATGCTTTTTTTACAAAGAAATTTTACCTCATAAACCGTTGCACTTGACATGTTGGTTTGCAACTATAATAGCAATGTTAATTTTTTCCCTTATAAATTTTGTGATTATGAACGTTGCTAAGCATCAACACAATGTCCCCCTTTTTGGCACCTCTAGTAAGTTATCTTTTTTTCTCCCATTCTTTCACTTGCTCTAGCTGCTCTCCCTCTCTCTCTCTCTCCATCTTATTATTACATTGTATGATATAAGGAGTGTTCTTCTCATTCTTAGCATGTCAGTGCATGTGTGGTGTACATATTGTCAAAATGCACATGGACATCTTAGCCAAAAGAGGTGAAATAGACATAATGCACTATTAAGGCACAATTTTAATAGTGCACTACAAGAACCCATTATTCTTAAACAAAAATGAGAGTAGCCATTGTGTGAAGTGTTGAAATAGCAATGTGTGAGAGTGCAACAAGTGTAGAGCAAGGGGGAGAGCATGCATAGAGCATGGATATCAACTCAAAGGTTGATTTATATGGTCACTTGTAATTTAGGTGAAGTCAATGGTAAAGAAGATAACATATGGAAAGAACATGGTGGCACATGGACCGTGAGCATTTATTGATACATGGATGGCCCAAGAGTGCAACTATAATGCTTACATGGATGGCCCAAGAGTGCAACTATCTTGTGGATGAGGCTCCTTGAGAGCTATAAATGTATTCCCTGGCTCATTTTAAGATCTTGATTAATGGAAACCATCCTCTAGATTTTTCTTATCAGGTTGTCCATCTAATTGTAGTGCTTGATTAGTATTAATCAGGGAGATGTATTTTGAACCACCTTAGCTTAGTGGTTTTTACCTTGGTATCAAAGCTTGGGCTAGATCTAGATAAGGTTAAGGTATTTAGAAAAATCACTAAGGTTTCCTTAGATGAATTAGGTTTAGATCCTCTTTCCTTCACAAATGTTGCGTGTTGCTAGCATCAATGCACTCCCAGTAAACACAACCTAGACAACCTACTATTCTCATCAATGCGTGCTCCAAAATGTTCTCTTTAATTGGCTTTATACTTATCAACATCAAGAGAAAAAGAAAGCCGTACAAGCTATGCATGCACCAAGAGGTAAGAGAGCATCACATTACACTACAACAAGAAATAGTAGAAAGAGTATCACACTACACTACAACAAGAAATAGTAGAAATAGGTAAATGAGAATCACACTACACTACAACAAGCAATAGTAGAAAGAGGTGACCGTCTATAAAGCAGAAAAGTTGCTTAGATGCATCACCTACATATTAAGAGTGGTGACAACAAGCAACCCCCCATTTTTATCTTCATTAATGGACACAGGATTTTGGTAGCTACTGTGTAGCTATGGAGAGAGAGAGAGAGAGAGAGAGAGATTAGTTGCTTGTGCAGCGGCCACCAGCACAATAGCACCACATGCTTGCTCATGCACATAAACCATACATGTGCAGACATACATGCATCCAACCAACTTCACCAGACACTTGTCCATTGTTGTTGCTACAACCAACATGTAACTACCCTCACAACCTTCTATTAAGGCTATAATCAACACATCTCACACATATCTTAATATACTTCTTGTTATTTTACACCACTCGTGTGTCCTGTCATCTTGTTCATCGTGCACTTCATCTCTGTTGTCTCTATGCTCACAGAAGCCATGGAGAGCTTGTCATCTAACCCGTTTCCTCACATGGTATCAGACCTTAATCCTGGGCTCCCTTGGTTGCTTGCCTACATTTGCTACCTCTCCTTGCCAGCATTAAAAACATTTGGTCCCATAACACTATACACAGCTCCTTTGCTTGTTGGCCTCTCTAATGTCAACGTTTTCTTCAACCTCACCTACAAGCACTTTCTCATGTGCCTGTGGGGTCCTCCTAGCAAAGTGCTTGTAGCCTCACCTACAAGCTCTTTCTCCTGTGCCTGTGGGAAAACTTCTCATTTTGGGCTACCATGTCCTACTCGAACTGTGAACTTCTCTCCACAGAGGCTTGTTACATCCATGCTTGCTCAATGCAATCTTAACCAATGGTTGCTCCTCTGGTAGCTCCTGCTGATGCCCTCAAGGGGAGCTAGTCTGTCTGTGCCGACCATGTTCCCCTCTACTAGGCCACCAGAGGTAAACCACCATCAAGAAAGGCCCTCTCAACTGCAGCTCGCTGCCCTCCCAAACGATGGGCATTGGGGGGCTACTTCTGCGTCAAGTCTGCCCTCTTGGTTGTAGGGGGGCTTTGCTCGTAATGGCCCTTTATAGCACCTGGCTTGCATGCAATTGCTCTAGTCCCCTTAATTAATGGGGGGCTGAGATCCCTTATCAAGCACCTACCCCCCTCAGCTCTATTTGCCACGGGCATGCCCAAGGGGGATCCACGGTGGAGAGCTAATGAACAGGTTGATCCAGATGTGAGCCGTTGATGCGAGACGGGAGCCGTTGAGTAATCTCAGGCGGTAAAGCTGGCGGTAAAGCTGGCCTGTGCTAGCTCTGGTGATTAAGATTTCGAATCGCCTGACATTACTGCGCTGAAATTCCACCTGAGATTACTCCCTGATTAGCTGCCGAAAGTCCCGACTCCCTTTCGCTCTTCAATGCTCCACCCTTCGCTCTTCATCAGCTGCCGCCCGACTAGTGCTCTTCAGAGGCGTGCGACCGACTGGTGCTCTACCCTGCGCAAGTCCGACTCTCTTTCGCTCTTCATTAGCTGCTGCCGCCTGAATGGTGCTCTTCAGAGGCGTGCACCCGAGATTACTCTTCAACTGCCGCTCGATTAGCTGCTCGAGCTGGAGGGGACTGCTTCATTAGCTGCGCGAGCTGGAGGGGACTAGTGAGGCGCCCGATTGTTGGTCTTCAGCTGCTGTCGCCGGACTAGTGCGACTCAACTATTGCGCTTGCGTCAACATTCAGCTCAGCCTGCTCTCGATCGCTAGCCAGGTAGGTTGAATATTAGTTGTATTTAATAAAAAAGAGAATCATTTGGGTATGTTCTGCGGATTGCCACAGTATTCGATCCGGGATCCTAAGTTGACGTCCAAGTCGAATCACCAAGGAAAAGATGGAGCGGAGAAACCTGCTGTGATGCAATCAAGGTGTTCATGCCAAATTTGTGGGGTGGATTCGATTCGTGGTGGGTTCAACATGCTGGTAACGACGGCCTACATGCAGTCTACACATGGTGATGGTGGCAGTGCTCCCACAAAACAGTGATGATGTGTGTGCAATGACGATGGTGAGATATTCCTCCTCCACAGGCCATGGTGATGAAGCAATTGCAGAGCGGGCAAGATAAGTCAGCATTAGAGGAAGTCATGCTCACGATGGCATAGCCGTTGAGCAGCAGAACTGGACCGCCGACTTCGGACGTGGACAAGGAGAAGCATATCCGGATGAGCACTGACATCTGGCGAATTCCCTAGCCAAACAGATTCCAGACTGTAGGAGCACCTATTGCTCTGTGGATTCCCCATATTTAGAATGACAGAACATATATGCATTCGTATGGCATGAGAGAGAGAGAGAGAGAGGGAGAGAGAGAGAGAGAGGAGTTTTAACATCATACCCAAGTCATTGGACCACATATGATGGCGTATTGTAGGCTCACCCATTTTGTTCTCTGTCCAGAGGGTATATCAACTCGTAGGACTTGCAATGAAAAACAACATAAAAAAGTGAAGGGTATCAAAATTAAGAAAAGAAAGATAACATGATTAAATATGTTTGGTGCAATAACCATTGGGACTCTTATCTCATTTTGGATTGAGGTTTTAGCAAGTTTTAGATGTTGGATATTTTGGAGAGTCTAGTGGTGTGTGAACAGTGAACACCCTCTTATTAAGAGATAATGTGATTGGATATGTATGTGTGCCATACGCATGTACATGATATCAAAATGAAATGTGTGTGGAAGAGAGGCAGATAATTGTGGCCCTAATTGCTCATTAGGTGTACAATTATCGCTGTTGTCTATATAATCGCTCCAGCTTCTGCATGGCGAGGCTTGTGGACGCTCAAGAGATTAATTGTGGTAGAGATCACTGCATCCATGATTAACAAGTGTGCTTACCTTGTTTGCACCTCTAGAACTTGCTATGCATAAAATACATAACACATATACTTTGAACTTTCACCTTCTAGGCATTTTTTTAAACTATATACCTTTGTACCCATACAAACGATCAATAAAATGCCAACGATCAATAAACCATGTCAATGGGAACGTAGATGCATGGTTTGCACCGGTGAATTTGATTTATTGAATTCTCATTAAATGCACTTGTTTGGTGGGGACCTTTTATCCACCACATTGAAATCTTTTCTGTTAACACATGTGTATGTCTCTTTCATGTAGTTACAGATTTTCAAAAAGTACCTTCGTCAACCAAGGCTATTCTTATGCCACTATGCAAACACAGGTTAGTCTCATTTGTGTAATTTGTAAGATATCTTTAAAATTTCAAAAAGAAAGTGGAATCTAGTTTTTGAACAAGGTCTTTGAGTTTATGACTTCATGTCTTTTCTATAATAGTAGAATAAAGTGTGAGTCACTTCGTAACTATGCATGTGGCTTTCCTTTTAGGAATCTCCCTTTTATATTGAGATCGTGAGAGATAATGGGCATGTTATTCGTCAGTGTCGTGCCTCGAAAGATTGTCCCAAAAGACATATCATTTATAGTAAAAGAGTAGATATGATACGTCACCTAAAAAGGGCTCATATGCTTGATGTTGAGATTCCAAAGCGTCCCATGGGTAGACCAAGACAACAAAAGAGACCCCCTAGGCTTCTACCCACACGATCCTCTCGTCAATGTGAAGCTCGTTTTACAAACATTGACATAAAGATTAAAAATGCAAAGAAGAAATTCCACAAAGAGGTGGTAAAAAAAGCACACTCTCTTTGGGAGTTAAAGGATGACAAAGAAAAGAGTTCATATGAGGAGTGGGAAGAAGCTTATGTAATGAAAAGGATGGAGGAGTGAGAGAAGGGAATGCCTGCTCACATTGCCGGCATGCAAAGAAGGATTGCACAAGGCTATAATGCCGCGGTACGTATAGTTATTCAGTCTTTCCTCAAATGTAAATTATGCATGAAGCGTTTGTTTAGATACTAATATTCATAAGGCTTTATAGAGGAGAAATGTGCCAAATCAAGAAGAGGTTGATGTCCATGAGATGGGGGACGATGATGATGGTGACAAGGTCGATGTTCAAGACGATGAGGTGGGAGATGCTGATGTCCATGACATGAGAGAGGATGTTTTCACTACCCCAGTAAGCCTTTCTTCAAGAAATATTATTACACAAAATTTTTTATTTTTTTTAAATTTCGTAATTGTTATTTCTTTTGGTTTAGGGTTTGAGACTCTCTGAAAATGTGCATGTGCCTTTTGCTCCACAAAAGGGAGCGAGAAACAAAAAATCTACAACAATAGGTGATAAGAAGGATGGTAGAGAGTGTCGACAGGTGATTTTTGATCTATGCATTATTTTTCTCTTTGTAAGCACATGTAAAGTGTATTTTTTATTGATGCAATCCCTTGTGCAATAAAATATAGCCAATATTTGACATTGCGTCTCCTGAAGAAAGTAGCGAAAATAGAGACATGAATGTTGTTATCAGCAATAGAAGATTTGATTGCCAAAGTCCAGCCTCGAACTCCATGTCAGCTTACATGGATAGGTAATTCTAATCACTGTATGCTTCTCACGGTATCTTACTTGTATGATATTCGTTCTTTGGCTAAATTCGTTTATTAATTGTAATAGATTAAGACATGGTATGATTTACCATTTGAGATCCAAGAGATCGACACTACAGGTGGACTGTGACTTAAAACTTGTGGATAGAGGGGGTGTTGAGGTGGAGGCTAGCACAAACTCTATGAATCTTTTTGCCTTGTAAGTTTTTTTGTAGCAGTCCCTTTTTTTCAGAAACTATTTTGTGTATGTCCTAATACTAAAGTTGTATTTCATATAGGTGGATGGAGCACACATTACCAAATAATGTGCTAGATCATGTGTGGTTCATAGACAACTTATGGTTATCCTTTATGTCCTTTGAAGTTGATGATGTGTCACTTCAAAATTTCTTCGGGACCCCAGATCTCGGGAGCTATATGTTCACCTTTTTCCCGATCATTGATAGGTAAGCTCACTTGTGAATTATAAATCTTGAATGTTACAAACTTCAATTGTATAGGGAATGTTGAATGTTGCTAATCGTAATGATACAGATCTCATTGGACCCTATTGGCATTCTACAATGGACACATTCAACGTGTCAATGGGCTGCCTAGAGAGCAAAGTGGGATCTTATTTTTTGATTCTTTATCTATGCATTGTTTGACAGATTACTTGCCGCGTGTTTACAGGTGTAATTCTACTTTTAGTATTTTATTGTTTACGTTGTGTAAAGAAGTAATCCCACAAGCTTGTAAAGATGGAGGTTATGTTATTATTGCAGGGTGTTTGCATTTTTAGCACGCCATAGTTCTCATCCTGTGGTACAGAGTGAGTTTTTGAATCCAGATACATTGTGTCAGACTGCAATAGTGGAGGTATGTTTACCATTTAATAATTTGCTATTATAGAAAACAAAACTACCATTTTACTTATGTGGTTATATAATTTCTGTACAAGATTCCTCAACAACCTAATGGGTACGATTGCGGAAATTGGGTATAAGCTTTCATCTCTATGTTCTTTACTTTCATGGTTCATTTATATCTCTATGTTCTTTAGTTTCATGGATAATTTATCATATGCATTTACCTTCTTGATATGTTGTATTCAGCTTTCAAAAGCTTGGTTTGCACATGCGGATGTACAAAGGTTGAAGGGTGGCCTTCGATCCTGGATCCAAACTTGTATGTTGGAGACAGCCATGCGCAGTAGATGAGACATCATATGTTGCTAGATGATGATGTGGGTGCTTGTAGATTCTACAACTTCTATATGAGATTTTTTTTCTGTGCTTCTCTACTCTAGTTCTGTTGTATGCAAGATTTGTTGTTGATGTTGATTGAACCACCTGTAATACTCTACTTTATGCAAGTTTTGTTAATTCAATGTTTCATGCTTTTACTTTTGTCGTCTCCCAATGTAACCAACACCTTGTATATTACTATATATACATCTTGCATTCTCAATATAATTTCCTTCCTAACAATGTTACTGATGCTAGTTTATAGGTTAGGAACCTTGTAGTGTTGTACATAGGCTTACACCAGTGGATTGGGTTCAATTCTTAGCTAAAAGCTTATAAATTGTTTGTATTTTTTTGTCTCTTCAATCTTTATCAACTTTTCATTAAGGCTTTGCAAGATTTATCTTTAGTCACTTTCGTGATCAATAAACTATCTAAACAGCTTTTAATTTGTCAAATTTTATCAAGATTACTTACTAATCACAAGATTAGTACTACTATTTGCTATTAATCAGATTCTTGATCAAGAAATTATCTTATTGACACTTAATCAATAAATTGTTGGCCTAAACTTGTACTATTATCATTAAGATTCAATAATCTTGCTTTCTTGTATAAACTTTTAGTAATATCCAGTGTTTTCTTGAAGTACTGAGACCACACTATTACCTCTATTGCAAAGTATTCTCAACTATTAACTTTATTGTTAAATATGTTTATTGACCTAAACTACAAAGTTGCATAAAGTAATCTCGGGCTGTGAAAGTACTGAGACCACACTATTACCTCTATTGCAAAGTATTCTCAACTATTAACTTTATTGTTAAATATGTTTATTGACCTAAACTACAAAGTTGTATAAAGTAATCTCGGGCTGTGAAAGTAATCTCGGAAACCCGAGATTACTTTCACAGTCCGAGATTACTTAATGAAACAGAGACCTGAGTGCTCTGTTATAAAAGTAATCTCGGGCTGTGAAAGTAATCTCGGGAAACCCGAGATTACTTTCATAGCTCCCGAGATTACTTTTACAACTGAGACCTGAGAGCACTATTGCAAAAGTAATCTCGGGCTGTGAAAGTAATCTCGGAATTACTTTCACAGCCCGAGATTACTTTTACAACAGAGACCTGAGTGCACTGTTGCATGACTATCAACTCTATTGCCAATTATGTTTGTTGACCTAAACTACAATGTTGTATAAAGTAATCTTAGGTTGTTAAAGTAATCTCGGTAATCCAAGATTACTTTCACAACCCGAGATTACTTAATGAAACTGTCTCTTCAATCTCTGGTGTAAAAGTAATCTGAGTGCACTGTTGAAAAAATAATCTCAACTATTAACTCTATTGCTAATTTTGTTTATTGACCTATACTACAATGTTGTATAAAGTCTTTTCCTTGGGCAATGAAGGTACCATTGAGACTGTATAAATAAGAGATTTAAAACACCAAAAAATTGAATTATTGAAAAGTTGCAAGGGAGTTAACGTAACAATAACTCGGTTGGCATGTGTTGTATATACATGAGCAAGATCCTTACTTGAGATGCAAAAATGTTATGAATTTCATTTGCATCTGGAAGAATCAAAGAGAATGATCGCTCCTCATCTTGTAAGTCACCATACTTGCAAGAAGTGATTTTACAGCAAAAACTATTAGCATCATTGCAAACTTTGACCTCCTTGCCAATGAGACTCGCTAGTCCTTCGGTAGAGCCATGTCTCTTGCTCAAAGGTAGCAAGGCATGACAAGTATGACATGAGATAGTGATTGCTGAATCCAGTAGCAACGTTTTGGTGCAACAATGTGGACACCAGATTCGAGGCCTTCTCTCAAAATGTACACGATGTCGACCACGTTGATGCTTCTTTTTAAGAATGCCAGTTTGATGTGTTGGCTTATTGGGTTTGCAACTAGAACCTTGTGCACCCATCTCTATTGGTGATACGAGATTTGGTTGTGCTTTTCCATGCCCAAGTCGAGTGTTGGTTACATTTGCTTGGATTTGCCGCACATTCCCTCGAGTTGGCATATTGATTTGGCTTGGAGACACCAATGATGCAAGAGTATCTTTAGATAGCTTCAATTGATGCAAGACAAATTCCATTTCTTTGGCACCTCTCTTAGGTATTCCTTGCTGGATTGATGACAAGGAGTCTTTAATTTCTTGTATACATTGAAATATCTCCTCTTCGGGACTTGTCTTATCACATATGTCATTCATTGGAGGAGACACCATCTCATGTGCATTGTCTATTATTGGAAGAATAGCTTCCAAATGAGAAAAATGCCGCATAACTATTAATCAGATGCCGTAAAGGTGCTTGCATTCACTAATCCAATCTGGACAATCACAATAGTTACTTTGCATACTGACATGGTACCATCGACTTGGTGTTGAGCTACTTTGTACCTTGAATAATAATGTCATTTCATTCACAATCTCCAAAGAAGATGGGTCAACCTCATATCGACGTAGAATCTTCTCTCCTTCAAGCAATTTTAAAGTGTGTTTTTTTTATGATCCTTTGATGCTGAATCGGCCAGAATCAGCTATCACACGAGAATAAAAGAGCAAGATTATAAATTTGTACAATTAGCAAGCTGCACAAAAAAACAAGTCAAAAACATATACCTATTTCTTGCTTTTGCTTAAAGAAACCAAGTAAGGTTCCACCCATGTGACTGCCAGTCTTTGAATTGCCCACAAGTGCATGAATTAAATCCAAAATGGATCGATTTATACGAGCTTCCAAGAGTGTGTATTTGATATATTGCCAGAGCCGCTCCACCAAATTTGTTGTGTCAACATTTCCATAGTTGAAAAGGCGTCCAAACTTTGGCCATCGTTTTCTCCACATACAATTATGTCCACACCAACCGTTTGTAACATAACGGATGACATTGTTTTGGATTGAATACTTCTGTAGAAGTAGTTGATACCTTCCCTCAAAATCATCCTCCGTAAACTGAATGCATAAGGTTTGACATTGAAGTATATATGTCATCTCTCATCTCCTTTGGAACCTGAATTTACAAACAACGTTTGCATATATCACAAATATATAAATATAAATAAGTTTGACTATAAAATGGATTAGTTCTACCTGTGGAAGAAGATTCTCAACCCAAGCCTTCTTGGTATGGAACCAACATAGCAAGACGTGACATGCAATCTGAATCATTGTTCCATTCTCTTGAAATTCCCAACAATATGGATCTTCATTCACCACCTTGAGTATAGCCTCTAATTCTTGTTGTGACTTGTCAATAACAAGTGCGGTAGGACGAACATGACCCATTCTAGAGAAAACAATCCGCAGTGTCAACTCCAAGGCAATGACTTCATGGTGGGCTCCCACATCATATGTGCACAACATGAACCAAATTGGTATGCCAATACCAAGTTGATTTGGTAGCACTGCAGCATATAAGGGTAACCCAAATACGTTTGTCTTGAAAGTGCTATCTATGGCCCATGAGTTGTTTTTTGAGAAACGTAAAGCCATTTCCAACATCCAGTCATCTTGCAAAACCAAGATGAATGGCCTATCTTTGGCATCCTTTGCACTTGGATTATAAGGTTGGCAATATAACACCTACATAACAACAATGTGTGATATACAAAGATGTAACACATATGGTAGAGATCTCCAAAGTACTATGAAGTTTAGAATAAGGCTACCTTTTCTTGTTGTTTCAATGCTAAAGCCTCCATGTACATTGACTCCCAATCATCTTTTGAAACCTTACCTGCATCATGTTGGTGCACTCAAATAATTCCTCTTTGTGATCTAACAATATTTACTCATAAATAAAGGATCACTCTTAATTAATCATGAACAAAGGTCAAGAAAAGTACCTTCAGCGCGAATTCGATATGACAATGAAGAAACCTCTTTGGGAATCATGAAGAACCTATAGATAGCGCAGTCAAGAGTAGATGCTCTCTCCATATGATATCGTTCTTTAGATAAGGACATTTTTGCAACATGGTGAGAGCTTCCCACATCAAACAAATCTTCTGTGCAGCATTCAATAACAGATGGGTGAACTGGCAAGTGATACAAGTCACTTCTTGTGCTTGGTTCATGTCCTGTATGGATTGGATTAATGAAAATACACACTTCATCCTTGCCGTCAATGTATTCCACTTGCACTTTGAAAGTGCATCCACATTTCTTGGATGTACGTAATCTCTTAATTTTTCCACTTCGTTTAGGTCCACCTCCTCTTTGACACATGTAGTCCACCATAGCCTTGGAAGGGTGGTGTCTCTTTGATGACCGCACCATGACTAGTCTCACCATATGCTCTATCATTATATTCTTCAATTGCATGTCCACATTAGCCCTATTTGTATGTATAGCATATGATGGCTCCTTGTTTAGATCCCATTTGGGATGCCTAGTTAAAGGGAGTTGTTGACTCTTGCTACGATTACATGTACATGTATTAATAAACTCCTTGATGTAAGATGAGGGTATTCCATGCCTTCTGATGTCAGTGCACCATGTTGACTTGATCGCTTCAAGCGTGGCATTTGCACTTTTGTGTTCTCTTGAGTCTGCCACAGTGTGCAGCTTTCACAATGCTTTCCCACTCCTCAATACATGTAATCTTTAACTTAAATGGCCCCTTCAAACAAATACAAAGAGAACCATCCTCTCTCTCTCCCAAGCAAAGCTCATCTTTCATTTTTCGCCACTTTTTCAAATCAAGCATGCCTCTATCATCATGACTTTTTAGCATTTCCAAGCTTATGGACACATCATCTTGTAGTACTCTTATCATTAAGATACTATAGGTCCTTACTAAAAGAGAAATATATATGAGATAAATGCTCATATGGATTGCATATAACCTTGCAATTTTCTGAGACTTCCGTTGTAGTATCATGGTTGTTACCACTTTGACATTGGTCTTCAATGTTTAGATCATCATCAGTACTTGCATCATCACTACTTGCATCATCACTATCCTCATCTCCAACTAGCCAATCCATCATTGTGGACATTTAAGACTACATTATCAATACATACACAATCAAATTGATTAATATGCTAAACCATAAATTGTTTAAAGATAATGCACATCACATTGGAGATAAAATAATGTCAAAACAAAGAATTTCATTATCAAATTGATCAATATGCTAAACTATAAATTGTTCAAAGATAATGCACATCACATTGGAGATCAAATCATGTCAAAACAAGGTGTTTTTTGGCAATGCTTGTAACCAAAAGTATAGCTCAATGTATTAGAAAGATTAAGCTAAGAGAAATACCTTCTTGACAGATTAATGTAAGTGGTAGTTTGATCTTTAGATCCAATAAGATAATAGAATGTTCTTCTCCTCCCCACTTTCTGCAATGTATTGGCTATAGAGAGAGAGAGAGAGAGAAAGAGAGAGAGAGAGAGAGACTATAATGTCAATGAAGTCCTCCCAAAATTACGATGGGCCGAGATTACTATTATCCCGAGATTACTATTGTCCCGAGATTACTTAGTGGCGGCTAGCATTATGTCCATGTAATGATGTTTAATAAATATCATTTAAAGAAGTATGGACTCTTTTCAAAATTTTCAAAATTATACTAATGCATTCAATTCTCTTTATTTTTCGAAAAGATTCGCCACCCCCCGCCTGCCCTAGCCCGAGATTACTTTGGGCCAGAGATTACTCATTCGCCACCCACCGCCTGCCCCCTCGCCTGAGATTACTTTGGCCCCGAGATTACTTTGGGCCCGAGATTACTCAACTGGCGCCCGCCGCTAAGATCAACGCCTCTCGCGTCAAGATGCGACCCCCAAACCTTCTCCATCGTTGATCCCCCTTGGGCATGCCCGTGTCAAATAGAGCTGAGGACCTACCCCTCCAAAAAAGGGGGCCTTTTTTTCCACTAGCCTTGCTAGGCCCCACAGAGGCCTTTACCAGCCCCAGAAGGTGGGCTCTTAATCCCTATATTGGGGGTGGGGGGGCTTTGCATAGCTGTGCATCACAGGCCCCTGCCATCGAAGCCCTCTCCTTAAAAGGCACATATAGCATTTTTTACAGAGGCAGTTCCGCTAAACCCTTTGCAATAATCATGCATGCAGGGGCATCCCTGTCTCCTCTTACAAAATAACATGCCCATCGTGGCTCACTAAAGACTCCAGCGTCCACACTCTTCTTTACTTAGAAATTTCACATCCTCTTCTGACTCATGGTGAGGATTTATTGGACCAGGCTTTTCATAGCCCTACGGCACTCAATACATTCTTCGTGTCCCCGCCCTCTCCCATTTACAAGAGGGGCCCATTTCTTGAACCAACCCTAACGATGCCCAAATCAGGGCATTGGCTCCCTCAATCGATGGTGGGCCCACACAATCCTCACTCATGTTCACACATACATGCATCTGACTAACTTCACCGGCCACTTGTTCGTTTGCTACAACCAACATGTTACAATTGTTAGCCTTCTATATTATGGCTATCTTGAGTTAATATATTCTTGTTATTTTACACATGTCGCGTGTCTTCTGTCATCTTGTTCATTGTGCACTTCATCTTTGTTGTCTCTTGCTCACAATAGCCATCGAGACCTTGTCATCTAACCCATTTCCTTACACTAGGCTCTTGTTATAGACCATCATGTGCTGAGATAAAGGATCAAAGACTTGGGCTCTTCAGCAAAATAAGCTACACATAACAACATCAGTTTCCATTTCCTATAGCATACACCTTCGTCATCCATGCATAAGCACAAGGCATTCTTAAAAATATATAGCAGGTAGCAATCAACACGATCTACAGACAATGGATTTTACATAAAAATTATAACATCACTCAGTATTATGCAAAATTGCTATTTAAGAAGCAATGAAAAGTATAGAAGTATAAGGATGTTAGGTTGGATATATTATGACTTTTCATTGTAAGCCCTTATCCAAGGACAAGTCATCAATATACAACTATGGGTGATCAATCATAGCAGATCCCACATGAGTTTTAACATGTAGACTCACACAAGATATAAGCCTCTTATATGTTGTAATGATGTACACATGGTGTTCAGATAGCGAACCGGCTGATGTTCAAGGATCTGATATTGGTAAAAGGAATTAAGGATTACATATGATATTGGAAAATATGGGCTGATGTTCAAGGATCTAATCCAACTTTCACCTTGTATATCTGCCCACCACAGTGATTAAGTATTAGGAGACCATGGTTTAGGCACTAGAGAGACCAAGCATTTGGGATGGACACTTTTATCAAAACTTTTGGTTAAGAACTCTAGGCACACATGTGGATGATATAACTGTTGATATTGATGAATTCTTGAGGATATCTATATGTAAAAAGATAGATGTTAGTGACGTTGAAGTTTATAGAGATTATTGAAATAAATTATGGATGTGTAACAAGAAGGATCTTGTGTGTTGGGAATGATCAGACACGATATTTTTTGCATGGGTCGCTAAGGGGCAGAAAGTGCCAAAAAATATTAAGATTCTAGAAAATGTGCATGCTAGGGCAAAGGATAGCTTGGCAACATATGAGGACTGTGATGAAGTCCGATGAGTTTAGATAATTAGAGTACTAGTTGGATCTATGTTGGTCACTTTTTATTTATGAGGTTTGTGACTACCTCCACCTTCCACCATAAAGATGTATGTGTGTATATATGTGATATTTGATCTACATACTAGGCATGTGCAACATCATCATTATAAAACCATATCATTTGTGGTTTAGGTCCTCCTAGTCCTAGGTGCTTTTGTCAGAGAAGAAACTAAGAGTTGGCACTCATTTTGAATGTGTTTCTTCCTTTGAGCTGTTTTTTTGTCCCCGTGTAAAGGTCTTGGTTCATCAAATATAGGGGTCCCTGCCCCCCCTGCTTGAATGTAGGGGTCCCTGCTTGAATGTAGGAGTCCCTGCCAAAAACTGCTTTATGTATTATATGTACAACTTATGGTGGAGTAGATGTGCTCCTTGTCTATGAATCAATGCTTCTAGCTTGGACCATCTCCAATATTCTAACCCACCATGTAGGCTTGTTGTTTAGCACTTTATAAATAAGGCATTTACTATCTCTGATATGCATGCATCATAGAGAGTAACCGTTGTTTTGTACCCAGCTCCCCATGCATGCTCTCTGCCAAGTTTTTTCTAGGAGATGCACCTTCTAATGAACTCTTTGCCACCTATGGTGAAAGAAAAACTAAGATCCTAACTCTCTATCAAGTTTGTTCTTGGAGATGCATCTTCGAATGGACTCTTTGCCACCTATGGTGAAAGAAAAAACTAAGATCCTAATGAGATTGATTGTAACCCTCTTTGTCGAAGCTTCATGATAAAAAAGTTAAGACGTACTTATTATGAATGCAAAAAAAAAAAAATCACAAATGGCACAAATAGAGTCATGGTTCATACAACATATATGAGGTTACCCCAAATTATGCGCCAACCGTTACCCCCCACCAACTCAACTAAATGTCCATTGAAGAGATTTTACTATTACCTTCGTGTTACCATTTTCTTATTTTCTTACCTTGATTAATTGCCTCTTCCTAGTCTTGCATAACCTCCACCTTTCACACATTCCAAGGTTCTCATTTCTTATATCTATCTTCACAAACTTCACACATTGCAAGGTTCTCATTTCTTATATATGTCTTCACAAACTTCTGGGTGTGTTGGTGTAAGCTTTTTTCCCAATGAAACAAGTAGCTACGCTCCTGCTTCTCCATTACATTCTTTGGACCTCCATTGAATATCCTCCTCATGGCCTTCCAACAATTAGTCCCAACTTCATCACATGAAACTATAGAAGTTGATGGGTGGATAACCACATTCTTGCATGATTGCAACAATGGGTGGATAACCAAATTGTTTCATGATTGTAGCAATGGGTGGATAACCACATCTGACATGAAACCATGGAAGCCAATGGGTGGATAACAACATTACTACATGATTGTATTTAACATTTTCTAGAACAAAATGACTCTCATGTCTTGGCATCTTCCTCTTTCATCTCACATGTCACAATTTGTCCTGAGCTCTTGCACATTAATACAACGTAATTTTTTTATTAAAATATGATCAAGAATTCATATGGTCCACTCTTATCAATATCAAATAGAAATCTACCTGGAATCAGAACATGGCGTACCATGGTATTCCAATTGACAACTTGATGGGTGTGGTCAAATTACACCCATGTTCTACACAAGTCACCATTCCCTCCTAATCTCAATTTACTAAGTTGACACTTAATGCTAGGTCCTTGCTGACATTTCAAATAGCATCCCCCTACCCAAGAAAGCGAATTCTATAGGAAGAACAAATAAGTCAGCCTTTTCAAAATACTATCAAATCCTTCACCAACAAGAAGCATATTTATTCTCTTGAGTGATAATCATTCTCAACCTATAATACACATAGGGATATATGTGATCAATTAATATACCATATCCATGACAATAGACCTAGCTAATCATATCAATTTGATAATAAACATGATTGATCAAGCGCATTACATATGGAACATTATGCAATAAGCATTCATACCTCTAATTTTCCACAAGAGGGACTAACTCTTCAAGGAAGTTGGTTAAGTATGCATCCCTAGCTACTTCTTGAACATGTTCTCTCATCATAGATGACATAATATCCGTTGGCACTCATTTACACCTTTTGAGGCCCTGCATTTTTATCTATGCTAGCTAACAATGTTTGTGGCCAATCTTTTTGTTTTTTCAATCATAGCCTTGGATGTTCTTGGTTCAACAGGATGCTGACATTCCCAAATATGAACCATGAGCCTTGTCATCTGATCATCATGGGGAATTACATAGTACACCGCACAATTACATGTATCAATGCAATAAGAAGGCTTTTGGAAAAAATGATATACAATTTTATTGCTTGCTTCTCTGTCAAAAGACCTAATGCTACTTTCCTTTGTAGGTATCCACCAAAATCAGTCCTATTGAGCTTCTTCTAATTGACATACATGGGATAAGATATATTGTGTGTGTAATGAGCCAATATAATAACTCACCCTTACAGTGCATTGGATGTGGACATACTGTTAGCTGTGGAGCCTAGCCCAAATGTGGCCATCAATTTTTTCCTTGATATAGCTTTGCCAAAGTAGGAGGAACTCCATCACAAGATTATAATTGTACACTCTAGGTACTTCTTTGACTTGGATAATATTCTTTATGTTTGTAATCTTCGATTTCAAAACATTGGACTTACTATTCTCAAGGATCCAAGGAATGATATTCTTCCCTTTCTCATCCTCTGAATCAACAATGTCCATAAGAGCAGACTTCTTATTAGTGTCATGTTTACGTTCCCTTTCTATGTGAAGAGCTAGAACATGATTTAAATGAGCTTATCTACATCAATACATCTAGGGTTCAGTATTCACTCGGGTATTGAGTCATCAGCCATATATAGATCTTCTTTCATGGGTTGCTTGACCCTTTTTCTAAAGGCCCTAATTCATTGACAGCAATTATAACACTACTATCTTTTGCTTATTGACTAGTGAATATTAGTTAAATATGGAGGTGTCTAGAATGTGTATTGGTTGGACATGGAGGTGTCTAGAATGTAGTGCTCATAACCAACAATATCAAACTATGAGTGAACCTACAACTCAAGCATAGTCTCCCCATCTATGAGCATTGAGACACACAAACTTATGAGAACTTGGAAGAAGGCTTTAAAAAATTTGAGTATTTCTATCACCCATCTATCTCTTAATGGCATAGACATGGAAAGCTTTGTATTTCCAATCACACACTCAATGAGATGACTTGATTACCCTTAAATAATAGAAACCCACACTTAACAAGGAGACACTATTGAGAGGGGCACCTACAGGGAACACACACTTAACAAGGAGACGCTATTGAGAAGGGCACCTAGAGGGGACACATAGGTAGCTCATATGAGTTTGCAAGGGCATGAGAGTGCAAAGCATGAGTTTGCTAGGGAATGTGACTCGAGTTAGTAAGGAAACACAAAAGTTAAAAAAAACAAGAGAGTAGAAGACTAAAATTAATATATCAATCCAATCGTTTCCCATTGCATAGTTTGAAATAAAATTCACATAGTGGAAAACAAACTACATGGTCAAAGTTAATAAAGTGCAAGGCCATATATCAAATCTTAGGTATCAACTTTTAACATTTAAAGGTAACTTTTAACTTAATCTTTTCCCATTGATTAGTTTGAAATAAAATTCTCATGGTGGAAAACAAATGAGATGGTCAAAGTCAATAAAGTGCATGGCCATAATATCAAATCTTAGGTATTGACTCTTAACATTTAACTCTTAATATTCAAAGGTAATAAAAGCAAGGACAAGGGACTTTAAGATTTCAGAATCATATCCACCCACTTAAATGTGCATCTTTACAATGGAATTAGCCCCTAATTACACCATACAAATATTCCAACATATCATATAACTTAATATTATTCTCTAGAGCTATTAAAAATTTTAAGATAACTAGAAATATTAATTACTATATTAGTAATAGTTACTATAATCATATAATTATCACTATTATAATTATATATTACCATCATGCCCTAAACCTCATTCCTTCCTCTCCCCCTCATTCCTCTATCCTACTTCTCCCCCTCATCCCTTTCTCTCTCCCTTGTCCCTTCATTTTCCCATCTCCTTTATTCTTTTAATTAACACTCTAAAGAAGCAATCTGTTTAGATGTTAACATGATGGAGGACAATTGTGTTTCTAAGAGATTTGATTGGCCAACATACAGTACAAGCACTACAAGCTCATCTTGAATAAAATCTCCAAATAAAGGACATGAACATATCATGTTTAGGGTATTTAAAATAAATCATATATAAAACTACATCCCTAAATTGTAGGTTCTTTGTGCTTGACTATGTGTTGGAAGCATATTTAAGTCTGGGATGTGAATTAATCACTACTACCCAAGCTAAACTATGCTTCACTAGTAATAATATAATTGAAGGTCCCCCAGAACATGAAGATGGTCGTACCATTTTGCGATAATTTATGACTATGAAAGTCTAACACTAAATGATATCTATGATTCTCAACTACTAGCTTTCTCCTAGAAATCTTCTGTACTTAAAGACATGCATTCAACAACCCTCTTTTATAAATCCACCATTTCATTAAAGAAACATGCTCCTATCTCCAACCCAATGAACCTTGCAGCAGTTGGCATCCATTCTGTCACATGCACCCTGCGTTGGAGTGTTATGTGACAAACTAACTCTACATCAGTGCACCATTCATCAGTAGGAATTATCCTTTTAGGAATATTTTATCGTATGTCATGGCCCCATTGTGAGCCCTCAGTCCAAGGACAGTCAAGCACGAGCTACTTAGGTCAGTCTCCATAGCCATAGAGAGTCTATGTGTGTGTCAATCCTCTCTTAACCCACTTGGAGAATTATCACATAGTGCATGTAGTGTCAGCCTTAGCATTAGGTTACATTAGATAGAATTAGGAGCATTTAGATAGCCTTAGGGCCAGGCCATGCCATGGTCAGTCCATAAAGGGCATCATATCTAATGGCTGTCGGCGAGTATATTATGCATCCAGGATAGGTCGGGCAACAACAGGGAGTCGTCCAAGTACAAAGACATCATCTCAATTTTTCACAGCCGTGATTTTGACATTATTTATCCATTGCTGCTGACCGATAGCATCTAGCATAAATCGACCAGCAATCTACCTCATATATAAACAGTCGCTTCAGACCCCATAAGTCATTCAGGTATTTAGCATAAATCAGCAAGTACATGACTAGTTCCAATCATTACCAGGTCTCCTCGAAGGGCTAACTTCAGTAGTCAGTGCGTCACTCAGTTTTGGGATTGCATAATGGCAACTGAAGTGCCATTCAAAGGAGCTCGGACTACATCTAGATCAGCCTATGTTGGGTCTACATCATCCGTGCGTTGGCGGTTGGACATCTGGTTGTGGACCTTGTCCATGAGCTATTCTCAATCGCATGCCATGATCTTGGTTCTCTGGAGTGCTACGATAGCTAGGGTGAGTTCCTCCTATGTTTGTGCTATGGCTATTGTGGTCCCCTCTACTTTCTTGTGTAGGACCTCTAGCTCATGTTGCAAAAGAGTGATCTTGGAGTTAGCCTCAAAGGCCTAGATGTTAAAACCCTAAGATCTCTCTAGATAATTGTTATGCATAAACATGCATAAATCAGGCATATAAACTCAACCACCCAACCACCCCCGAGCCCAAGGGATGCACACATGAATAATAATGAAATACATCATACCTCTACCTTGATGTCCCATACCATCAAGAGATACCATCAAGAGGTATAACTTCAATCCAATAGCATGTGGCTGTAGTGTGAAATGGTAGATGAGTAGATATGAACCTCTACACGAGAGAGCATAACATAGCCTTGGCTTCATAAGCCCAAGCCTCCAAGCCTCCTTGAGTGTGCCCCATGCCCCTATTATATAGGAGGGCTCTCAAGTGACTCTTGACTTTCCATTTCCCATGTGTGACCCTTGGATGTCTGACCCTAACCTTAACCCTTAAGGTTAGTCCTAACCCATGCTCCACTAGAGCTTGTTCCCATGCTCCCATGCTCACAAGCCTAATGTGGGTTAGCCTTCTAGACTCTAGTATATGCACACATAATGTGTATATAACATAGCACACATAATGTACATATAACATACTTCCCCTCTCTCAAAACATTGCACTCTTGCAATGAAAAGAAGGAGAACTTTGCTGAACAATCTCAACCAACTCCCAAGTCGAATCCTCTATTTAACTCTTTGCAAAAAAGAGCAAGTGTTCTTTCTCTGTTGACCAGGTGGAATACTTATTCATAGTGTCTAAAGATGGTGGACACCGTTTCAAGGTGCAAAAGGGCTAGTTTGGTAAGACAAAATTCTAATTTAGCCCAAAATAGTATGGATTGAATTCAAGTTTTACATAGCTTAAGAGCACTACCCAAGAGCTTCTAAATGAGCCAACAAACTCCCGATTTTGTTACCGTTTGGGTGGTCAGCCTCACAGTTGACTTTCACCAAAAAGTCAAAACAGAGAGATATATGGGTACTCAAAGTGGTAATTCAAGGTGGTAGAAGTAAGCCTACCCCCAAGGTCTTGACCAGCCTCGGTATTGTTAAAATGGTGCGCTTTCGGTACGATGGAGAGCAACATCGCTCCAAAAAATCAAAACCTTCGTGGTATAAGCATGAGACGGCAATACTAGGCTACTAACATGCCATGATGGAATTGTTCCCTTACCGCTAAAGGTGCTACAATCTTACTTCCCGAGATAAAACATCTAAGAAGTCTATAAATATGATAAGAAAGACTAAAATCTTGAGGTGTGGGGTGATACAGGATAACACTGTGAACCACCTTTAGCCTCAGGAAGACCATGCCTAAAGAGATATTCTTCCTCAGCATCAGGCACTGGTTGCAAGAGGCGTGGACATATTACCCTGTGGCATGTGGAACATAGGATAAATAATCGACTTCAACAAGTTCTTGAGGAGTAATTGTGTTATCCTCACCTCCCAGTTTCCCTTTCAACCTATTGATATGAAAGACTAGATGAACTCTAACATGTGGAGGTAGTTTTAAGTTCAAATGCAACCATGCCGATCCGATGTATAACTCAAAAATGGACCACAATATCTAGGAGATAAATTCAAACATTTTCCCATTGACAAAGTCTAAAAATCTTTAGGAACATTAAAATAAACCAACACTCCTGGTTCAAAAGACCGAGATGAGCGTCCCCTATCAGCATAAAACTGTGCCCTATCTTGAACACTCCTGATAGAATCCCGAGCTTCGGTCAGCATTTTTTGCATATCACGCAAGAAATCCCTCGATGCATCAAGCTCGATATCCTTAAGACCGACATCAATAGGTACCCTAGGTTGATACCCATACATAAGTATGCACGGACTAAAACCAATAGCCGTATATTTCAAACTGTTATAGGCAAATTCCATCATTGGAATATATTTTCTCCAATATGATGATTTTCTAAAGACATATGTACAAAGCATATACACTATAATCTGATTCATATGCTCTGTTTGCCCATCAGATTGCCAATGATCAGAGCAATTCACATTCAAAGTAACTTCCTTGTTGTAAACCATTCGGAATAAAGTAAGAAAACATGGCATTATGACAATGGAAACCAGGGATTCATCGGCACCCCGACATACCCACATCTGTATATGGAATAATCGACGTCCCGAGTTACCCATATCAACATAGTCTCGATGAGTCACATATGTCCATCCGTAAAACAATCAGGTTAACTATATAAATCACCTAAAGTACGGAACTAGAGAAAGAAATGCCAACAAAGGAAGAATCCAAATTTTATTATCCGAACACAATAAGACAAACTTGTTTGAACTCTAAAAAAAGAGATTTCAACAAGTGAAAATGCCGTTTATCTAGAGAATGTCCCACTATAACTTCTAGTGAATTTAGAAAATAAGATTGTCTTTGAATGTTGAGGTCAACATGCTAAGTGATGTAAGCAAAGCAACAATCTTGAGCCCAAATTATCCCATAAGATAATATATGTGAGGGATCACTAGCTTCCCATACCACCATGATACCACCCATACCTTAACAATTTGAAACTCCCTAGTATGCCATCTAGGAAAATATGAATAAAATCCTGTATAAAAGGAATAAGATGGCCTTATCCAGACTTTCACATACTAAAACCTGTCTCTATATACTTGAGACTACATCAAGGAATAACTCCTTCTGAGTACATCATTAGAAAAGAAATTGAATTATTGGCGCCTTTCTAATGAGAACTACCCAAAACACAATAAAGTTAGGGTAGAAAAATAACTCACCTAGATATATAAGCAACTAGGTATCCGAGTTGAAATATGTACAAGAGTACAAGCAATATACTCCGAAATTATGTGTAAAAAACGAAGGCAAATGCTACCTTCAAAGCATATGATATTAACCAAAAGATCAAAAGATCCTTATAAAACCATGGATAAAAGCATAGAAGCTCCTTAAATCCATAAAAACCATATTTGATCATAAAAATCAATGCATACAATCTAATGGACATAAATCATGCCAAAAGAAGCATTAAAATTGGTGACCAACTCATCAATATGGAGTATATAAACGTTGTGTTGTTCAAATAAAACTCCAAAGTAAGAAAGTGAAACACATGTGTGTAACACTCAATAAAAAACCCCTAGATACAAGTGATCTAGGCAGAACGTAATGAGTCTATATAAAACTTGGAAAACATTCAATAAAATCCACCAAAACAAACAGATCAACTAACCCATGATAGAATTTATCTCAGGCTTAAGAAATTAAGCACAAACCACACTTAAACAAGTGCAAAATAAGTTATCATGAAAAAGTATCAAAGGTGAAACACACTTTGAACGCAAATTATAGCCATCAAAAGAAATTAAGGAACATGTCTAAAAAGAATGGCTAAACAATGGTAAGAAATCATGAATACATCGTTTAGAATTAATCCAAACATAAATATCCGATATAATCGTATTAATAATATACGAATAACCCGTATCTGTCAGCACGAGAAAACGTACTTCAACATTAAATAACCCTCAAAAATATTAAATTCTCGAGAAAAAGAATTATCATGATTTTTTTCTTAATTTTTATTAATTTTATAGGGCCTCAAAATATGATAATTTTGAATTCCACCAAACCTATATTATGGCATTCCAAACCTCTATTTTTTCAGAAAACTTTTAGCAATTAATTTTGCCAAAATACCATTAATATTTTAAAAATACCAATTTTTAGGATTTCTAAAAATAATTTCTAGAAATTTTCTAATTTTTCTTGAGAATCCCATCATTCATGAAATTTCCAATTCCGCCCAACAATTCTTGAATCCAATGAAAATTTATAATTTTAATGGATTTTTCTAATTTTTTGTATCAAAAAAATATTTTTAAAGGAATTTGAATGGTCACGGGCGCCCGAATGGACACACCACATGCCAAACACCAACCCCATATTTTTCCAAAATTTAAAATAACCTTTGTCTAATTTTCCACTAATTTTCAAGAATTTTTTGAAATTTTTAAATTACCCTGAATGCATTTAGAATACGAACGGTCAAAAAAATTCAAAATTCCAACGGTTTTCCCGAAATACGGAAAGCCAAAAGTTTCTTCGGAAAATGAAAAGACAAAAAAAATTGGAATGTTAAAGGTCAAAGGTTTCTAGAATACAGAAGGTCAAAAGTTTTTTCGGAATTCGAAAAGCCAAAAGGTTTCGGGAAAACGAAAAGCCAAAGGTTTTCCGAAAGATGAAAAGCCAAAAAGTTTCAAGAAGAATTTTTCAAAAAATTTTCAGAGATTTTTTATCTCAAATTTCACATTTTCTGGCTTTTTTTCCAAGCTTTTTTTTGAAAATCTCCAAAAGCTTTTTTTAAATAATAAAAAACTCATTTTTAAAAAAATAAAAAAACTTTTATTAAGCTTTTACATGGTTTTGATTTTTTTAAGGGGGGGCGTTTTTTTTCCGTCGGCGGCGGCTGCTACTGTGCAGCCCTCCCCCCGGTCTGCGCGCAAGGAAGGAGAGAGGGAGGGAGGAAGGAGAGAGGGAGGGAGTAAGAAAACTCCCTCCTCTCCTTCTTCTCCCCTCTTTTCTCTCCTTCTTCTTCCTTCCATTCTCTTTCCTCCCCTCTCTGTTAATCAGAGAGATTAACTTTAATCTTTGATTAAAGTTTTTAATTAAACAATACTGAATCATAATTAATATTAATTATGATTAATGTTTAAAAAATCATTTTTAAGAGATTTTCTCACGAAAAAAAGAAGAAAAAATCAAATTTGAGAGGCGGAGAGAACCCCACGCACACACGAGAGAGCATTTCATGCATCAACACGCTGTCCCCTAGTGAATTTAAGTAGAAAATTGACAGAAATTTGATCGCATTTCCATGGAAAAAACCCGCAAAATTGTATAAAAATACATTTTTAATCATAAAAATGCTCCAAAATTTTCTTAAAAATTAGAAAAAATTCCTTTAAAATCCAAGAATTTAGGGAATCCATTCTACCAAAAATATCCACATTAAAATATGTGGTATTTTTGTAAAAGTTTCTATTAATGCTTGATTTAAACCATAAAAAATAAGAAAAAATAGCATTAAACTCACGGAATTCCTCCGCAATGTCGATTCATCCATTGAATTGTAGTAACACACGTTCTAATCACCATATCGATGATCCACGTGTAATTCATCAGCACAAATCAATAAAATAACATTTTTATTAGTAAATATTAAAATTTACTTCAAAAAAAATCAACAACAATTAATTAGAGATTGCTCTGATACCACTGTTAAAACCCTAAGATCTCTCTAGATAATTATTATGGATAAACATGCATAAATCAGAGGCATAAACTCAACCACCCAACCACCCCCGAGCCCAAGGGATGCACACATGAATAATAATGAAATACATCATACCTCTACATTAATGTCCCATACCATCAAGAGGTATAACTCCAATCCAATAGCATGTAGCTATAGTGTGAAATGGTAGATGAGTAGATATGAACCTCTACACAAGAGAGCATAACATAGCCTTGGCTTCATAAGCCCAAGCCTCCAAGCCCCCTTGATGAGTGTGCCCCATGCCCCTATTATATAAGAGGGCCCTTAAGTGACTCTTGACTTTCCATTTCCCATGTGTAACCCTTGGATACCTGACCCTAACCTTAACCCTTAAGGTTAGTCCTAACCCATGCTCCACTAGAGCTTGTTCCCATGCTCCCATGCTCACAATCCTAATGTGGGTTAGCCTCCTAGTATATGCACACATAATGTGTATATAACATAGTACACATAATGTACATATAACACTAGACCTGTAATAGTTAGGGCGATGGCGTCATTCTTTTGAGTCCTCAGCTAGGCAATGTTGGCATGCACGCGAGGAGTGCTTGATGGAGGTTGCATCCATCTACTCCTTTTATCTAGACATAGTTCTTGGCAAGGTTTTGGATCAACGAGGAAAAGTAAGTCTAGAAGGCATCCTTGAGAGTGGAAGAGGGCATGCTCGATAGAGGAGAGTTCCCTTCCGTGGGTTTCAATAATATTATACACCTCTTGAGAACTAAAAAAGCTGTTACTCTCAAAATGGACCACCCACCTAGCACTTCTTGGGATGTTCTCAGGAATATGGACTAATTTGTGGAAGGGACCAATGAACTATGCTAGCGCATTGGGTTCCTAGTTGGCGCAGTCATCCTTCATTCTCATTGTAAGTTCTCCAAATATTAATATAAGAAAATACTCCTTTGTGGGGAGTGGGGGGGGAGGAGGGCTTCAGTGGGTGAATTGGGACCAAATACTGTGTTGACTCTTATCTACTTTCTCTCTCTCTCTCTTCTAGTCTCTCTCTCCCTCTAAGTGGAATTGCATAGACTCACGGGTATAAAGAAGGATTTGTTGCATATTACGAACGATCAACCTCTTGCATGCTACATTGGTATCAGAGCTGCAAGTTGTAACCCAACTTGGCTACCCTGAAGTGAGAGCATTCCATGGATGGTAAAACAAGGTTGGGAAAAACCACCCAAGCCACCATAATGTCAAGAGAGACATTGTCACCAAGTTACAATGAAGATATATTCTACAGGGAAGACACACCACCTACAAAAACGCTTTAGCCAAACAATGAAGATTTCATCAAATTGCTCTTGGAGCAAAATAGGTTGCTAAGGCAACAAATTGAAGCCAAGGAAGAAGAAACGACATAAGAAAAAAAGCAAAAGAAGAGGTTGAAAAAGCCAAGGCAACAAATTGAAGCCAAGGAAGAAGAAACGACATAAGAAAAAAAGCTAAAGAAGAGGTTGAAAAAGCTAAGGCAACAAATTGAAGCCAAGGAAGAAGAAACGACATAAGAAAAAAAGCTAAAGAAGAGGTTGAAAAAGCCAAAGCAGCTAAAAAAGATAAAGAAGAAGCAAAAAATTGCAAAGAGCTCTTAGAATTGGAAAAATTATTTCTTCTCTCATGGAGCAACAATGGCACAAAGAATAGCTAGCCAAAGAAGCTTGTCATGAGGATGAGAACGAAGGGTCCAGGAAGCTAAACGCAAGGAGGAAAAAGACCCAAAACATACTCGCAAAAGGCTTCATCCTGAGGCTATGCAACTCCAAAATCAACAGTTGATAGCCGCTATGCAAGCAAATGTTTTGTTTATTCTCCCTACACTGGCGAACCAAGGCACAAGTTCCTCCACCACCCCAACCACCATCGTCATATATGAGCTCAACCGAACTTTAGTGAGTATGATAGTAAGTCTAATCATGCTACAGTTTTACAATTCATTCATCAATTTGTCGCATATTTTCCTTTGGCTAAGCTTTCAAATCCACAAGATCAAGTCCACTTGTGGTGGCGGCATTGGTCGAGTCTACATGTAGACCCGTACACAGGGGCTCCACAATATGTATGGGACACCTTTGCATCCCATACATACCGACCTTAAAAAAAGGTATCTCCCTCCCCAGTACATGATCAACCTTAAGGATGAGTTTTACAAACTCTCCCAAAATGGGTCATGCTAGCTTACTCTAATAAAGTAATCACGTCAGCATAACAGTTAGGTATATCCGAGGAGGGTAAATTAAAACAATTCATTAGAGGTATGGATATAAACATTAGGTTTACTCTACGTAATTTTGAGCCACAATCTTATGAGACAGGGCTCTTACTCTTGCTCAGAATCAAGAAATGATGGTGAACGGAGGTAAGCCCAATCAACCCCAATCTAGCTCCAAACCCCAACAACAATCATCCACAGCCCAACAATCATCATCTTAAGGGGGAAGGGGTCTCATAATAGTAAAGATAATAAGAGAATCTCAAAGCACTTCAGGAGGTAAGAGGATAAACCCTTTGCACCTAAGAAAACACCTAATGAAAAGGCCAAAGAGGGCATTACTGGTGGATACCTCCAACCCAAAGGGAAAACACGATATAAGGGGGAGAAATAATGTTTCTTCTACCACACTGTGGGGCATGCTAAGAAAGATTGCACCAAGTGGCAAGCTACACAAGTAGCCAAGGCTTCTTCATGCACAATAGCCACCGCAAACAGCTAGAACTACACCTCCTGCAGCATCAACCACCACCAATGCAATCCAACTCTTGCCCACCTTAAACACTGTACCCACAGTGGTATTTGATGATAAGTAGGAGGGCGAGGTTGAAGAGAAAAAGAAAGCCCTCATTCGTGCTTATGACACAACAAAGGGAAAATAGTTCATTGTCCTCTTTGATATGGGCAACTCTGAGGATGCCATTTCTCCTTAGTTGGCTAAAAACATGAGGTGTACTCTTGTACCCCATCATCTGGATATAGACGGGGTTCACACACACCCCTCATAAGGCTCAACAATTCTCATTCATGGTTCAAAAGGCCACATTTCAACGAGACTTTATTGTCTTGCCTCTTTTGGGGTGTGATATGATCCTCAACATTTAGTGGTTTAGGGAGTAAGCACCCATTCCTGATTGGATTTCACAATTCTTGATGGTGTTCCTAAGCATGTCCTAATTCGCGAAGGATAGGAGCATTCCCGGTATTCCCCTAATTGCACACATCCAGGCCTAACAAGCTATCAAAAAAGGAGCTAAGTGTGCATTGATTTATGTCTGTAGAGCTAGCAGTCTGTTGTTTAGCCATCAGCAACCCCATTAACGCTAAAGTTGGATGGTCTCCTAGCACAATTTCAGGACATCATGCTAAAGGATTATCTTCCACCATAGCTCCCACCCAGTCGTCCTATGAGGATTATCGAATTAAGTTGGTCCTTGGGATAGAACCACCTACGTAAGTTCCCCTATCACCTTTCTAGGGCACTAGAGAGCGAGCTGGAGTGCAATAGCTTTCCCCAGCTACTCTGCGCTGGATTTATCCAGCCATCATCCTCACCTTTTGCTGCACCTATCTTGTTTGTGCAAAAGAAAGACAAGTCCACATGATTATGCATGCACTACAGGGCTCTTAACAAGCTCACAACAGTGAAGAATAGGTTCCCAATGCCCAAGATTGAGTATATCCTTGAGACTCAACGGTGCCTAGTGCTTTTCAAAAATAGATCTCAAAAGTGGCTACTATCATCATGTTTGGATCTTTATGTGGCTGATATTCCAAAAACAACCTTTAGTATTATGAGTTTGTAGTGATGTCATTCAGTCTCACCAATGCACCTACTACGACATTTAACAAGATGATGTCTCGGGTATTTGTGGAGCTTATAAGAAAGTGCGTGTTTGTCTTTTTAGATGATATACTCATATTTTCTACAACTACAGAGCATCATGTGCAAAGTGTCAAAAAGGTCTTGTACCTTTTGCAAGACAATGCACTCTACATCAATGCAAAAAGAGCAAATTTGGGGTAAAAGAAATCCATTATCCGGGATATGTCATCAATTCAGACAGGATTAGCCTAGACCCTAAAAAGTTAAGGGAAATTCTTGAATGGGATGTCCCAAGAATACACAAGAGATTCGCTCTTTTGTGGGTCTCTACCAAGCATACAGTACCCACATGGATAAATTTTCCACCCTTGTAGCACCTCTCACCGATCTTCTCAAGGGCGTGAAGACGCATTGTCAAAGTGTCCATTCATGGGCAAAACACTTGAGGCATTTCATGCAATGAAAAAAGTGGCATCGGAATCTTCGATTCTCAAATTGTCTTCATAGGATGATCCTTTTGAGGTAATCACCGATGCCAACAATTTAGCCATAAGAGTTATCCTTAGAAAGAACGCCTAGTGGATTATTTATAGCCAAAAATTAAATGATGTAGAAAAGAATTATTATGTGTATGACAAGAAGTTATTGCAGGTGATGACAGCACTTAAATTTTAAAAACACTTCCTATACAGGAGAGAGTTTGCAGCTAAAACAGATTACCAGGCAAACTGAAATTGTACAGACTAGGCCTAGTTCCCAATGGAGTGACCAGACAAGCCAGATAGAGTCAGATCTTCCAACAATTTGGAGGTATGGTTGAATGCATCCCTGGCTCAAATAACCTCATTTTGTTGATGCTCTCACTCCAAAAGGCACAATTCAAAATTTGCAAGAGTCCACTATGCTTGAAATAGAGGGAGGAGGAAAAGAGTATGAAGGCACAAGATGAGAATTCTTTGGAATTTGGGGCTCAATTTAGATTGGCCCTACAATCAAAACTAGGTCACTACACCATTCTTGATGGCTGGTTATTTTACAAGAACTACAGCTATGCATTCTCAAGGAAAAGTGACAGCAGGCGCTTCTCCATGATGTTCATGATTCTCTCATTGGAGGGCATTGTGGTATCAACAGTAAATTGGAGAAACTTGAGCGATCATTCTACTGGCCAAAGATGAGACGAGATGTCTATCAGTATGTCCAAGCATGTCAAATATGCCAGAAAGTGAAGGTTCTTTATACAAAACAAGTAGAGTTACTCCAACCTTTGCCAGTTCCAAAGAGTCCTTTTTCCAGGATATCAGTATGGACTTTGTTGGACCTCTCCCCCTACTGCATTGTTTTGGCAGCCATCTAACAACTGGTACCCAGGCCGCCAACCTTGCCACCCAATATATCCATTGGGCAAAAAACTCTTGGGTTGGAATCTTCTTTCCTATAACAACTTTGTAAAACTGAGCTTGCCAATGGGTAGTACTCGAGCAGATGTAAAAAGAAAGTAGGGGAAACTATCCAAGGGTTGAGATATATAGGATAGAGAATAGAGTAGAGTGACTATTGAGTGTGCTACTATATTGTACTATTGGGCTAAGCCTTCACTCGAGTAATACAGTGATTTGTCTGTGCAATTCTATTTTGTATTGTATAAGTCTATCTAATTCCTAGTCTGTGTTAAGTACTTTCCTTTCTGAACATGTCTTCTAATTGGAATCTAGATCTAGAGTCATTCCTATCTGGATGTGACTCCTATCTAGAAACAGTATTAGGAGCTACGTCAAAAATTATGTCAAATGTAGGAACTAACCTCTGCATTGTCATGACTAACTCCCTTAGCTTAGGCAAATCAGCAGTGCAACACACTAGCGTTAGCTTATCGCATGTATTAGCGCTACTTTTCTAGAGCGAACTAGGTAGTTTAGAACCACGTAAGTGCTGGGTCTCGACCGGACACTGACACTTTTGGCTATTCTATTGGGAAGTGGTATGCTAGGTAAGGGAGTGAGAAAATAGAGGTTAATCCTAGGAGAGGTCAATCCTACACAGCTGGATTAGAAGGTGAAGCTAGTTGGGATGAATCGAGAAAAGGGAGTGCGCACATATTGGGATTATGAATGTTCAAGAGAGCACAATGGAGCACACATGGAGAATTAAGGTTTCTCAAACAGAGCAATGCGGTACCGCCCAAATAGGCCGAGGCTGTAGGGCACGAAGAACAACTATGCCATCCAAAAATACTAATAGAAGGGAGTCCATAGCTGGAAAGACAGATATCAAAATGTTACCTACTGAGGAATTAGGAAGAAGATCACCAGGAGCCACAAAATAGGAGGCAGAAAGCTCAGGAAGGAGAAGAATTGGCAGCTGTAGGAAGGATGTCCCTCAAGTACCCTAAATTCAAGGGCAAGAGAGAAGGATCCAGACGCCCATATATTTACCTTTGAAACCACGTTCCTAGCCACCAAAGCTTTGTTTGCGTAAAAGATAGAGTACTTTGCAACAATGTTGGGTGGCAAAAGCCACAGCTGGTACACCCAATATGGTCTGGAGAACTTCTAGGCATTTAAAGAGATGAAGGCTTTCTTGAAAAGATTCAGGAAAGACAAGACCATAACTGAGGTGTTGGAAAAGCTGCAGAGGATGACATAGAAAAAGAGGACAACAGAAGACTATGTAGCTAAATTCTGAGCAACGCTGATGTGCTTGGATCAGCCCAATCATCTTGGCCCAGCCATGCTAAGCGAGTGGCTCGTGAGAGGACTAAGGGAAAATCTCCAAATGGAAGTAACCTCTTACAACTTGGATGCCCTTACGTTGGAACAAGTAGTAGGAGCCACCAGAGCTAAAGGGATCCTGAAGCAAACAAGCAAGGACTCCAAGAAGAATAAGGACAAAAGAAAGAAGAAAGAGGAAGAAACCTCAGAATCAGATTTTGAAGAGGACACCTTAGAGTCAGAGTCTAGTGAAGAGTCGGATACCGAAGAACGGAAGCCTCGAAGAAGAAAGGCAAGAAGCAGGTAGTAAAAGTTTAGGAATAACTAAAGGCCACCCTAGCCAAGATTGCCAGAGAACACACATGATCCAGATATCTCTGGTGCACGAAATGCAACAATCAAGAGCACATGAAAGAAGAGTTCCATTTAAGAAACACTTAGAAAGTAGGCACTATCTGTGGGAGGAACAATCACTCTGTAGAGATGTGTTACTATAACACTCGGAACATAAATCCGAGGGTGGTGGGGAAAGGCAGCAAAGCTCTAATAGTTAACCAAGTCACCACAGGACCTCAAGTTAGATCTGGACCAAGGGAAGCATGATTTTATTACAATGGTCTAGGGCATAGACAAAATGACTGCACCATCTTCCAGCGCCATCAACAGGAAGGAACTACAAGAGGCAAGGCCACAAAGGGAGGCAAACCGAGCAGGAGCTGATGCTGTTGTAAAAATGGTAAATGTAAACCATGGGGTAGGAAAAGAACACCAGAAACTACCAGAGGCCATGGCTATGACAAGATCACAAGGGCTTGTCAAGGCGCCGATATAGGCAGGAGTGCCGAGCTAGAACAAAAAAAGAAGCCAAAACAGTGGGCAAGGCAGCAAAGGGTCCGAGAAAAAATCACCAAGTTAGTGCAGAGTGCATGAGGGATGGTGAGGCGAATGCAGGAAAGCCCGCCCTTGGGAGAACATCTTGAGGAAAATATGGACAAACAAAACTTGGTCAAGAGAAGAGAGGAGATTGGCACAAGAAAGAAGCAGATGTCGACGAACTACCAAAACTGGAGCCAATTACAGCCCAGAGCAACGGAAGTGTCTCGAGAGAAGAAAAAGAAAGAAATCTGGAAGAGATCTAGATAGTCAAAAGTAGGAAAGGAAAGCAAAAGAGAAAAAATGAAGGATGCACATAAATCAAAGCATGCCAACTAATAGCGGGAAGGAATACAACCTGTGGGAGGACCTCAGTAAGATGAAATTGAACATCACACTGGATCAAATGTTGAATGTGGTTCCCAATTACATGCAAAAGTTGCTTCAAGCTATAGTGCCAAATAAGAAACTAGTGCAGATGCCTTACAGGAAAACTGGAAAACCCAACAGAGATGAATACAAGAATGTGGAAATAGTCCGACTGTGATACATCCGTTCTGGAAGTGGCCATCAAGATCAGAGGAGAGACAGTGACAAGGGTCATTCTGGATCGAGAATCAAGGGTAAATATAATATCAGATAGTCTGGCCAAAAATCTAGGAATTACAAACATGCAACCACCTCGTTCGAGATTCGCATGGCTGACTAGAGAAGGGTCCGACCTATTGGAAAAATCAGAGGAGAACAAATAGAAGTGGCAAGATATAGGTTCACTACCATGTTCATGGTTCTCAAGATGACTAAAATAGCAGGTGTGTATTCCATGCTCTTGGGAAGATCATGGATCAAGAGTGGAAGAATAAAGCACAATTGGGATATAGATAAAATCACAATCAGGAAAGGCAAAAAGAAAGTCTTCATTTTAGTCAAGAAAAGATAGGCTAAACCCAGCAAGCCAACTAGTGCACGTAGAGGGCCTAAACTACCTAGAAGGGGTAGAAGATGACAAAGAAGAGCATGTCATGAAGGAAAATCCAAATCTTCTTTTGCTATTCGAGGTGGACATAGAGAGGATTGTACAAAGGTATGATCCACAACTCCTGGTGGCTCATTCGGAAGTGTTGATAAATGAAGAAAGTGCAAAGGAGGAAGAGGTGGACACACATGACAGTGTAGCAAAGTTGCAGGCTCAGCAAGAAAGACCAATGTTGGCCCTCAAACAAGAGGAATCCCAACTCAAGAAGAGAAACATCAGAGTCCAAGAAGAAGAATTGGAAAAAGTAAACCTGGGGGACAACCAAGAGCCAAAGACAGTGAGAATCAGTGCTCAGCTTAATCAAGAATTCAGGGGAAGTCTCTTGGAACTGTTGAATTCCCAGAAAGATGTGTTTGCCTATAATTCCTTAGATATGAAAGGGGTTGATCCTGTTGAAATTTGAGCATTGTGATAAGCTATGGTGGATCAAACACTAGAATCAATATCATTAACAAAGTGATTAGCAAATAATTAAGACGTAATTAGTGGGTAATTAGCAAATAGATTAATGTAGCCATGGATACTCAAAAACCAGCAAATTCTCATTAGGGCAATGCCTCAATTTATAGAGTTTACATCAAGCATCAAATCCCACTGATTTCTCCATGATTCACTCCACCTCTTTTCCATGATTCTCTCCACCTCTTCACTTTTCCCAGAATATCTCCCAGAATATCTCCACACTTCCTAAATCTTCTCATGCTACCCTTTATTCTCTCCCAGTAGATTCTTCTCACCTTTTCACAGGTTCTTTCACGTTTACTCATCCTCTTTTACAGCCTCTAACCAAGGGCTTGTTCCCGCACACACCCTATTCACTTGTATTTTCAACACTCTCTAGCACACCTGGACCCTATACCAAGTTTCCCTCTTACTTGATAGCCTGCAACCAGTTCCTCAAGTCCCTAAACTCCATAGTCCTTGACACTCTCTCTCTCTATGTGTCCAAGGCTACTATAAGTGCCCGGGGCGACCTTGACTAAAGTGCTCACACATACATCTACCACGTGGCCTACATCATCGGTGGCTCAAAGGTGGTTTTACTTTGTTGGGGCAGGTTACATTGGGTTGTGGGGTCTCTCTCTCTCTCTCTCTCTCAGAAAAGATGATCCGACTCCACTTCCTTTGGAGCCTCCATGAAGTTTGCCGATGTCGTTCCTTCTCCATTGGGTTTGCTATAGCAGTCTCTCGCCATGTGTCCTGGCTTTCCACATTTGTGGCAAGTGAAGGTCCTTCCTCCTACTCTGCCTCTTCCTCGTCCTCGTCCTCGAGAGAATCCTCCTCGGGTGAAGAATGCTTTTTCTTCTCCTGCTGTTGAGTCGAGCCATTTCTTCTCTTTGCCTCTACTCTCTTGCTCTAGTAGAGCTGCTTCTATTTCGTGTAGCTTCAATTCAAGTACATTCTTTAGTGTTGCTACAATGTTTTCATAATCACCTTTGTCCACACTCTTCAGAAGCACTGCTAGTGCCTCATCATCTTCTACCTTTTTGCCAATAGCTGCCAGCTGTTGCTGCTTAATGCTTTTATATTTGTTCAAGTGTGTGATTAAAGGTTCACTTTCCTTCATGTCCAATTTATAGAATTGCATTAACAGATTTATCTTTGAATTTTTTGCTTGTGTACCAAATAATTTATTGAGTTCATCCCATGCATCTTTTGCCCATTGTATCCCTGTGATGTGATGAATGATTTCATCATTTAAACTGAGTGCAATAAGTCCCAATGCTTTTTCATTCCTGCTCTTCCACTCATTTTCCCCTCTCTCTAGGCATTCATCTCTCCCTTCAACTAATCCCCACAGTTTTTTCCTCATGAGCAAATACATGGTTTTTGTCTGCCATGTGTAAAATTGCTCCCCATTAAATTTGGCTATTTCCTGTGCTCTGTACTTATGGTGATGTGAAGGGGGTCTTACCTCTTGATCCAATTTCAAGATTCAAGGGCAGTGTCTACCCTTTTACAACTCAATCTAGTGTTTAATAGATGATTACAACTTTATCAGCATAAAATCACCAAAAATTACATTAAATCAAGGGTAACCAATTTGTACGGAATCGTTGGAGTATCAAACCAACTCCGAATTGCAATCTAAAGTTATAGGGATCTATATCAGATACCTAATGGTTAATTTGAACTCTCAATTGTACCAAAATATAGTGATTAGTACTGATTAATCACTGATTAGTAAATTAATCCACTATTTTGTGTGCAAAAAACAGAGTATGTGGGGAGTCCAGATCTGGTGCCTTAGACTTCAAATGAGCTCAAATGCTTTCAAAGGCATCAATAGCAATGAGTCTAGTAGAGGATTAAGCCAAGAAGCACAAGATTTGACCAAATATTGAAAGCTTAATCTCTGTTTTACCAAAGTCACCTGCAGATTTGATGAAGAGCTTGGATCTCACTGTAGACTTGATGAAACTGAATTCTGTCTTACCAGCTTGTAGATCATGCTTGAAAACACCTTGGGATAAGAGGAATTAGAGGCATTTGAACTGAGCAAGAAGAAATCTCCAATCTCCTTTAGAAAATGGTGCCTACTGCTAAATTCGTAAATTCTACTGTATCCATCGGGGCGGTTTGCTGCATGGAGTTGATGGGCTTGAAGAGCCTTGAGATGGCTAGCTATGGTAAGAAGCACTAGGGCTAATTTTGACTATGCAAGGAGAATGGACTCCTCCACTGGCTGGGGTTACAGAGGTGAGTTGAAAACTAACTAAAATTTTGATTATTTTTTAATTATCTACTAATCCTAATTAATTAGATAATGGACTCATAAACCTGATGGATTCTAGGCATGGCTCTGATACCATGTTGAAATTTGAGCATTGTGATGAGCTATGGTGGATCAAACACTAGAATCAACATCATTAATAAAGTGATTAACAAATAATTAAGATGTAATTAGCAAATAATTAAGATGTAATTAGTGGGTAATTAGTAAATAGATTAATGTAGGCATGGATACTCAAAAACCAGCAAATTCTCATTAGGTCAATGCCTCAATTTATAGAGTTTACATCAAGCATCAAATCCCACTGATTTCTCCATGATTCACTCCACCTCTTTTCCATGATTCTCTCCACCTCTTCACTTTTCCTAGAATATCTTCACACTTCCTAAATCTTCTCATGCTACCCTTTATTCTCTCCCAGTAGATTCTTCTCACCTTTTCACAGGTTCTTTCACATTTACTCATCCTCTTTTACAGCCTCTAACCAAGGGCTTGTTACCGCACACACCCTATTCACTTGTATTTTCAACATATCCTAGCTTTTACCAACACAAGATTAACTTGAAGGAGGATGCAACCCCTATCTAGAAGAGCAGATACAGAATGAACCCCAACTATGCAAAACAAGTGAAGGAGGAAATTGACAAGTTGGTGAGAGTTGAGTTCATCTATCTAGTGGACAGGGCACCAATTGTCATTGTCTTGAAGAAAAATGAAAGTTGAGGGTATGCATTAACTACCTTAAGTTGAACACCTCCACCATATCGGATCCGTTCCCATTGCCATTCATTGATTCCTTGTTGTGCAGGGCATGAAACATACTCTTTCCTAGATGGGTCTGTGGGTACAACTAGGTACGAATGGCCCTAGAAGATAAAGAGAAGATAGTTTTTGTGATAGAGTGGGGGGCGTTCGCCTCCAATGTCATGACCTTTAGGTAAAAAATGCTCCTACCACATTCCAAAGGATGGTCTAGGAAATATTCTATGAAAGTAAATGAGAACATGAATGACGGACACAAACCTGCACTCAACATTATGGGCATTCCAAACAGCTTATAAGAATGCAACAGGACTTACGCCCTTCAGCATGGTGTATGGACTGGAAGTAACTTAGTGCCCATGGAGTTCCTGACACAGAGTCTTGGGATAGCAATGGCAGAAAGGCTCTCTCCGAAAGAATCAGAGGTGCACAGGATCTTACAACTCCCCTCAAGATGGATGAAAGGAGACTGCACAACGCTTGGACAACAGAAATTGTGCAAAAAGAGAAGGAAGCTGCAAGTGGATAGGAACACAAAGTTCAAGATCTTCGAGGAAGGAGATGATGTCTTGTTGTTCTCATCAAGAATGGGACTCCACCCAAGAAAATTGAAAATGAGATGGATGGGCCCATATAGAATTGTCGGGAAACTAGGGATAGGAACTTTTGAACTAGCGAGTTTAGATGGTAAAAAACTTAGGAAGTTGGTAAATGGGTATAGGCTAAAGCTTTATTATGGAAAGATGTCACACATGAAGGAAAGGGTGTGCAGAAGGAAATCAAGATCCTGATCCTGAGATATTTCATGAACTAGAACTCAAGTCCAGCTAGGAGCAAGAAGCAAGATAGGATTCTGGAGAATTCAAGTCCAGCTAGAAGCAAGATAGGATTTCGGAGAAATTAAAAATGGTAAAGGAAATAGCCCTAAAATAGACTTGCCATATGTAAATATGATAATAGTATGTACAAATACCGACGAGGAGCCACATGGCAGCACCATGCCACCACAAAAATCAATGCATGGATGCAAAGGGAAACTTATCACATCACCATTGCCTGTCTCAGCCCGGCCATTAATGACCTTGTAAATAGTGTAATAGGCATTGATGGTCAGATAGCGAAAAGGATATGGAGCAGCCACATCAAAATATGGAGCAATTATGGTCACCCTTGGGGAAGGTGCACCTCATGAGACAAACGGACGAATTCCTCTTCATCGAAGGCTTAGTTTCCAAACCACCTTTGGAAAATTCTCTGCTACCCTATGCACTTAACCCTTTCTCAGTTAAACTCTACTCTTTTCCCCACCTTCTATCGCTCAGCCGCCCTAGCATACCTCAAGCAGAAAACATTGTGCTAGAATTTGAGCCTCTATTCTCCACTGTGTACAAGGAGGTGGATAAGCATACTCAATGGTTGGAGAGGATGGGATTGAAGGAGTTTGCTAAGCTGCCCTAGGAGGAACTCCAGCAAAACTACAAAGCCACGGAGTAGCTGTGCATAAATCAAACACCATCACACTCACATTGGGCAAGAAGAGGGTGTTCAATCCCCTCTATGTAGCTAAAGTATTCAAACTACCAGTTGAAGGGGAAGGCAAGGTCAAGCTAGCGGATGAAGAAGACCTGATAAAGGAGTTCAACCCTCTGGAAGGTAAGGCAAAAGAGTTTAAAATTACAAGAACGTCAGATAAGGACTAGCAGAAGCGTATGCACTTCATGGTGGAGATGATCAATCTCACCCATAAGCCATACTACATGTCAAGAAAAGCATACGAATTGGTGAAGACACTGAGGTGGGAACAAAGGTGGCTTGGGCAGAGGTGCTATACAACAATCTAAAGAGGATCGGATTGGGAAGGTCAGCTGCCCAAACACCAAAATGAAGATTGGCCCTTACCTAATAGCACCTTTTAAAGCACAAATAGGAGCTGAAAAAGAGGATGAGAGTCAAAAGGAGGAGGAGAGCCACAAAGAAGACACAGGGCACAAGGGGGATGTAGCTGCAAAGCCCCAGCAAGAGGGGAGTTCCAGACAAGTGTTGTCTAGAAAGAAGAGAACGTTTGAATTTGGAGAGAAGAAGAAGGGCAAGAAGGGGAAAACATTAGAGGAAAGAAGCAAAAAAAATAGCTCAAGGAGGACTTTGCCAGGACATCAATAAATCCATTCTTTCATAGAGGCTAAAGGAGCAGCAGAGCAGGGGGAAACCTCAACCACAGAATGCCTGCATCTCGAACAAGCACATCAGGAAACCTCAAACACAGAACGCATGCACCTCGATCAAGTGCAACAAGAAATCATCATCACTGAACCCCTGCACCTTGAACAAGCATAGGCTAAGCCCCTTGCACCCTATCCTCCTGCAAGTTCCTCAAATTCCATTGATGGGTGCAAGGATGCTTCAACTATCTACAAAGACAAATGATAGATGGATTAAAGGAAATAACCAAGCTCCAAGCGATGGTTAGGAAAGTAGGAAACCATAACCTAGACAATGAGAAGGTAGCAGAGGAACGCCTGCAAGAAGAGCTGATGAACAGAAGAAGGGAAGCAGGCCAGATGGACGAAATGCAAAAGCAAATGCTAAGCCTCAAAAACAAAATGAAGAAACAAAAAAGGAGATGGTGATGATAAAAGGGGCCTTGGCCCAAGCTATAGAGATAAACAGGCAGCTGAAGGATGAATTAGATAGGGCCAAGAAAGGGCTGAAGGCCAAATCCTCCTACTCAGAGAAGAACACATTAATATTATATGAGAGGTGCAGGGTAGGGTGGATAAGGACAACGTGGAGCTAGTCAAGGCAGAAGCTAGACTAGAAGTTTTGGATGTGGAAGAATTTTCAGAGGTGTACGAGCTATGTTAAAAACCATTCTAAGGAGGATCAAACACTAGCTCCATTGCATAGTTGAATAGAAATGAAGAAGATGAAGTTAAGCTACTAATCAAGAAGTAATTAGCATAATGATGAGCATAATGACAACATAAGTGAGGGGCAATAAAATGTGTTGATTTCAATAGATGAGAGCCTCTTTATATAGGCTGAAGTACATGAGGATTAAGCTCAAGATTAGGTGTTAATCATCATCTAAATCATCTCCACCTTCCCTCCTAGATTCAAGCACCTAAAAGTGACCACCAACCCTAGAATCTTGCTAATCACACCAATGCTACCTAATCAAGGGATCACAACCCCTTTGGCTGATGTTGAGCTCCTAAATGACTCTTTTACATCATGGTAAGATTGCATAATAACCTTTGTATCCATTTGCCCATAATCTATGACTTTAGTGCATAGTGCTAGTTACAAGGTATGTGCCCTACACATCATTTTAGTGAAGGTGTTTGCCATATTTTTTAACACCCCTCCTCAAACACTGAATCCACTCAATGATGCAGTTGGTCATGCTGACTCTCATGAGCCTAATTAACCACCCAATGCTCAGTGATAGCATGCATGAGCGTGGTCTGACTAGCAATGCCATACATAGGTTATGCCAATGTGAACTCAGAGGCTTTAGTCATGCATACAAAAGAGGTATGGGACGACTTTAGAAGAGTGTGACAAGACGTGGCTACATGTATGAGTGAAGAGGACACCCATGTGTATAGGGCATGCCCTTGCTTTTAGCACTTTAGAATAAATGATTTGATCTAATCATAGATAGGGCCTCATGATGGTGGCCCTTGTCTTCATCTTTTTCTTCTTCTTGGTCTTCTTCCTACTGCACTTCTTCCATGATGTAGACTCGTTGCATCTTCTTCTTGGCAAAACAATTCTTCTCTACATGGCCAGGTTTGTGACAAAAGTCACAAATGAGATTGTTGTTATTGTAGCCCTTGTTGTAGTTGCCTTTGTTCTTGCCATACCTACTAGATCCTGCATAATAAGCATTTTCAGTAGACAAGGTTGATGACGATGGAGACTCCATTTGCTTGGTCTTTAGTTTTCTCTCCTCCTCAAGAAGAGATGCTTCAATGTCCACAAGCTTTGATATTGGCATATTGGTCAAGGTTGTGACCACATGGTCATATTCTTCAGGTAAAGATTTAAGTAATACACCAATGGAGACATCTTCATCCATCTTAAGACCTATTCCTGCAAGTTGTGTTAATAGGCCTTTCATGTAGTTCAAATGTGAGGCTAGGGATGTGCCAGACTTCATTTCTAGCTTAAAAAATTCAATGAGCAAACCAAACTTTGAACTTTTAGATTGAGCCCCAAATAGAGTTGTGAGTTGGTCCCAAACTTCCTTGGAAGTTTCGCATCCATCCACATGATGAATGTAAGTGTCATCAAGCTCCAATGTGATGATGGCACGAGCTTTGTCATCTCTTACTTCCCAACAAGGAACATCAGCAAGAGTCCTTGGCTTCTTCTCATTCCCATTTACTATGTTGAAGAGCCCCTTCTTCATGAGCATTAACTTGATGCGGGTTTGCCATGTGTGAAAACCATGACCTTTTGATGGAGAATCCTTGGTAGCCATTATGATATGGAATGAAGGGGGTCTTACCTCTGATGATTGAGGCAGTGTCTACCCTTTTACAAGAGAGATTAAGACCAAAGAATAGTGCTAAATCAAGTTATTTAGCATATGCTTTCCAAAAGATAAAACCAAAAAATATATTGATTTGTGGGAAGCAAGGGAGACACCTAATCAAGGGGCAAATTAAGTGTGAAGTAATAAGGGGATGTAGCAAGTCCCTAATGACATGTATGAACCACTTATTGCACCAAATGATAAGGATTATGATAGATTAATCATTGATTAGTGGAGTTGAATATTCTGCTCACTATGCAGAGAAATGAGCTCACTTGGAGTCAATATTTGAAGGAGTTGCACAAAGAATAAGCTAAAAATCTTCAAGGGCATTGAATAGCAGTATGTCTAGATGATTTTAGAGCCCACAAACACTTGCTTAAGCAACTTAATCAATGAGTAATCTCAAATTTACCAAAGTACCTTTTCTGGCTATGGCAGTTCTGGACAGCACCCTGGTTTTTTGCTTGGTGTGTGAAGCACACTCAATCATTTGCAAAACCCTCTTAGGAGGAGTAATTTTAGGTTCCAATGAAGCCACACCTAAGAGGAATTAGACCAATTTGATGTGTGTGAGCTGCAACAATACTTTTGGTGGTCGCCTATCAAGAACGTGCCTGTTTTGGGGAAAACGAAGTTGCCGCCGACGTGGAGCTATGAATGGTGCAATTGAGGTGCCATGCCCCTTAGCAATATTGCTGGTACAAAATGGATTTTGGCAACGGTTACGTGGTTTGTGAGCACCAAGGCCTCCACTCAGCTGCTATTCTAGATCCTATTTTCTAGGAAACCCATAAAAGCTAATGAAACCCTAATTTTCACTAATCTCTTGCTAAGCAAATAAGATGGGGCTTGATTCTAAATGCATGGGCTAGTCCTAGCTCTGATACCATGTTAAAAACCATTCTAAGGAGGATCAAACACTAGCTCCATTGCATAGTTGAATAGAAATGAAGAAGATGAAGTTAAGCTACTAATCAAGAAGTAATTAGCATAATGATGAGCATAATGACAACATAAGTGAGGGGCAATAAAATGTGTTGATTTCAATAGATGAGAGCCTCTTTATATAGGCTGAAGTACATGAGGATTAAGCTCAAGATTAGGTGTTAATCATCATCTAAATCATCTCCACCTTCCCTCCTAGATTCAAGCACCTAAAAGTGACCACCAACCCTAGAATCTTGCTAATCACACCAATGCTGCCTAATCAAGGGATCACGACCCCTTTGGCTGATGTTGAGCTCCTAAATGACTCTTTTACATCATGGTAAGATTGCATAATAACCTTTGTATCCATTTGCCCATAATCTATGACTTTAGTGCATAGTGCTAGTTACAAGGTATGTGCCCTACACATCATTTTAGTGAAGGTGTTTGCCATATTTTTTAACAAGCTGGAGGCAGAGAAAATGGAACAATGGGAAAGCCATTCAGTTGAAGACCTAAAGGAGGTATGGGGAGGATATCTAAGGAAGTTGACAACGGCAATTCAAGCCCCCACACCTACCTGTAGAGGCACATGGTTCCCTACCAAACTCAAGACAGGAATCTGGATAGAGGATCCGGAAATCTTGACATAGAAAAACTAACCAAAACAAAGCTAACAAGTGATGTGGGAACTGCTGAACACAGCCAAGGGGACAAAGAGGTAGGACATAGCAGGGAAGGTGCTGGCAAAGAAAAGGAGCTACAAGCGCAAAACGTGCAGCTGGAAGTCTGAAAAAAACGGTTCACTCTTTTGAAGGGTGATGGGAAGAAACCAAAGGAGCAATCTAAGGGGAAGGGGAAGGGGAAGGGGAAGGGGAAGGGGAAGGAGCTTGTAATATTCAAGGGGTAATCAATGGACCTAATCCCCGATGATGAGCACGAGAGCATGCTTGGTCGGCCACACAGAAAGAGCTAGCGGATGAGGCTGCACTTAGGGACCAAATGAAAGAACTAGAGGGTCTAGTGGAGGAATTCAAGGAGCAAAAAAATCAAGATGGAGAGACCATTAAGACCCTAAAAAGGGAAGCAAGGACAATAATGGTACCAAGAGTAACAAGAGGAAAAGGAAAAAGAATGATGGTTAACGAGCTGAATGTCACTCTAACAATAGCCCATGCTAATCTAAAGAACAGAAAAAATCAATTGGATACCATGAGAAGAACACATGCAGAGGAGCTGAAGGCATCCAAGGTGCCAAACTCAGGAAAAGGCAAGAACAAGTGGAGGCCATGAAGAAAGCACATGCTGCAGAAGTGCGAAATAAATAAAAATGATTGAAGACTTCCAAGGATGGGCCAAAAGGGAGAACGGGGAAAAAGAAGCACTGCAGCAACAACAAAGAATTCAAAAAGAGAGGGGGTAAAAGAGGACAAGTGTCTGGATAGAGATAGCCCTCAACCACGTGGAGCTTAATTCAGTTGCTTAGCAGTAGGCAAGAGCTGTAAGACTGTCCAACTAGGATGACATTGCAAAATTTATAAACCAGTTGGACGCATCTCACGTAGAGAAACAAGGGCAAAGTAGCTCCTAGGCAGGAGAGTCAGGGCCAAGAATAAGCCTCTCATTTGGATCCCAAGCGGTGCAGGGAAGTGGTGGGATCTTGTCACACGGGGATCTAGGTGAGGAGGCAACAGCTCATGTAGCACAGAGCAGGACTGTCAGTGCTCCTTGCCCAACGGAGTTACTTGGCACAAAAAGAGAGAGGAAAAGTCCATATCATAACCAACAGGTAAACCATCATAGGGGTGGAAATGGAATCAGGGTGGAAGAAGAAGACCAAGAGATCCTGAGCAGACTGTATTTGAGGATGAAGCCATTACCCCAGAGTAGACAAAGCCACATTCTTTTGTATATCGAGGATGGCCATCAATGTAATGGAAAGGGATAAGAAGAGGTACCAGATGCCAAGCCCATTGATGTACAATTTCGTTGGGCAGATGAGAGGACTAGGCTTGGGCACGCCTGGGTGAGTAGCAAGAAGAGGGCTTATGAGGGTAGATATGCTCAGGATAAGCCCATTAAGTTTGTTTCAAGAGTCTTTACCACGGATGGAGAACCGAAAGAAGGGGGCTAGATCATGCCTTAGATGTCTAGATTGTAGAGTTTAGATTTCGATTTCGGATACAAAAATTTTGGTCAGTTAAGAAGGAAGTGGTTCTGGTTGCACAGGATTAAGGCCAGGGTCATCCAGTGGTGTCTCCACTAAGCAACAAAGGCTATCACTCGAAACTTCGGGTTTGATCTCCTTCAAATTGGATAGCAATAACAATAAGCTATTGTGGGCTTCATTGTTGGTGCAGCATCCACCATGATCGCCAAGTGTTGGTGTCTCACCGAAGGCTGTCTCTCAAAACTTCAGGGTTTGATCTCCTTCAAATTGGATAGTAATAACAATAAGCTATTATGGGCTTCACTGTTGGTGCAGCATCCACCATGATCACCAAGTGTTGGCACCCATCTAGCCATCAGTGACCGCCGCCTAGCCTTGCCACCAACCTCGCCACCCCAGTGTATCCATTGTGTAATAAACTCTTGGGTTGGAATCTTCTTTCTTGTAACAACTTTGTATAACTAATTTTTCCACTAGTAGTACCCGGGTAGATGTAAAGGAAGTAAGGGGAACTATCCAAGGGTTGAGATATATGGGATAGAAAAGAGATTAGAGAGTGACTACTGATGAGTGTGCTACAATAACATTGTACTATTGGGCTAAGCCTTCACTCAAGTATGTAATACAATGATTCATCTATGCAATTCTCAATTCTATACTATAAGTCTATCTAATTCCTAGTCTGTGTTAAGTACTTTCCTATCTGGACATGTCTTCTAAAACTAGAATCTAGATCAAGAGTCATTCCTATCTGGATGTGACTCCTATCTGGAAACAAGATTAGAAGCTACGACAGGAATCATGTTAGACGTAGGAACTAACCTCTGCACTATCATGACTAACTCCCTTGGCTTAGGAAGATCAGCGGCACAACAAACTAGAGTTAGCTTATCGCGTTGGGCACAATCGTATTACTCCACCACTCACCGGAGCCAACTAGGTGGTTCGGAACCATGCAAGTGCCAAGACTCGACCAAACACCGACATGCATTTGGATCTCGAAACATAATGTGCATGACCATTATGGACCGGTCTAGTAAATTCTACATGTTAATCCCATGGAAGAAAACGGACACAACTGAAGCTATTGCACACCTCTTCATCCACCATTAGTACCCCATCATCAAAGGTTTGCGAAGGACAATAACATCAGACAAGGTTCCCAAGTTTACTTCAATTTTTTGGAGAGCATTGTTCAATAACTTTGGGACCAAGATGCATCTGTTCAATGCATTCCATCCACAAACATATGGCTAGACAAAATATACAATCAGCTGGCTTTTGATCTTCTCAAATCATATTACCATGAAAGGCAGTCAAAATGGGAGCATTATTTTCCTTTGGTTCATGCCATTCTCAATGACACTCATTCCTCTAACATTGGTCGAACTCCATACGAAGCAGCATTTGGTCACCATTTCTCATCATTTCTAACAAGAATGGTATCACCTTCCTTGGAGGCCAACAAGACCACAAAAACATGTTCAAAGATAATTGAGTATGTGAAAGAGTGCCTTGCTAAATCACAGGAAAGCATACACCATGCAAGCCAACAAATCAAGAAGAGATGTCAACTTCAAAGAAGGGGACTGGGTATATCTCCGGATTATGAAGGAAACATTGAAACAAGTGGGCAAACATTGTCCAAAATTATCCTTTCACAGCTTTGGACCCT